>NW_027185241.1:2152500-2230000 GCF_022577435.1 Embiotoca jacksoni | reverse complement strand
GGTTGGAAGTGAGAGGCACACCCTGTGTCTAAGTGGCAGGGCTCTGCTGCAAAGGAGCCAATTAGGGGGAAGGCATGACACAGAGGGGTAGGATATACAAACCCTTATGCAACTGGGCCGGTGTGTGTTAGTGTTTGTGTGTGTCTGTAAACTCTTATTTTAACCCGTCATTATTTCCATGCCAAGTCAAGGGCACACATACATGCTGATCGCAACACTGTGCTTCTTACTTGTTTGTTTTTGGTTGTAATTCAGCATTTAATTTATTATCTCACAAATGTTGATGTACTTTACACAATAAAAATGTCAAATCTCATATATACTGGCTGAATGTGTTTTTGTTGAGTGGAGTCTCTGAGAAAGGCCTTGTGTGTGTGTGTGTGTGTGTGTGTGTGTGTGTGTGTGTGTGTGTGATGTTAATTTATATTGAAGGAAGGAAACATGAAATAAAAGAGTTTAATACTACAATAATTATCCATCTTGTCTCTGTTAAACTTACTTCAGTCGGTCGTCATCTTCACTCTTCCATCCTATCAGATTGTTTTACTAATAGCTCTTGATAAATATTTAATCTATAATTAGTGTATCTGGTGCTACAGAGCGATGGAGAGTATTTCAGTCTGAGAGCACAAGTCCACACATATCTTACATTAAGGGACTACTTTATGTAATCTAGTTTGTTTGAGGTGAAAATATAACATTACTCCTTTATTTTCTGGCACATTAATAAATAAAAACAGTCGAAAAAGATCTTCCTACTGTATGCAAGAAAAAGGTTTGTTTCGAATGCTATTTGCAACACGACAAGATTAATTGAATTTGGAACTGCTTAACCACAAAGGGAACCTGAATTAGACCGAGAGCACTAATTCAATCAAAATAAAGCTACACATCAATTATTTGAATTACAACTAAATCCTGTGTGACTGGTCATAGGGCCAATAGAGAGCCGGCAGTAAGTGTGTACGCACTTTACACACAAACATTAGTGCAAATGAGCCTGTGTGTGTTAGTGAGTGCATGTGAGCAATGCTGAGGTTGTGTGATATGGAGAGAAAAAACAAAAAAGGAACTCTGAATAATGCATGAGTCTTTTGGTCAATGCATTGTGATTTGCTTTAAGGAGGCCTTCTCTCAGCCATTATAAGATTAAACCCAACCTTGGTTTGTTTAGAGTGGCCGGGACATGCGAGAAGCCTGTCAACACTGCAGGAACTTGGACCTCACAAACACACACATACACACAAACGGTTACACCCGATACATAAAACAGCCATATATCCACCATACAAACAACCCAACGAACTGCCACACAAACAAAAGCACTAGATATAGTTGTGTATACGTCAGATACACTATGAACCTACCTATAAACTTAGGTGCTGTATGGAGGGTAAAATCACAAGTAAGGGGAAGAAGATGAGGGTGAAAAAAGAAAATAAAGAAAAACACAGAGTTTCTATAAGAAAAGAAAAGAAAAGAAAAGAAAAGAAAAGAAAAGAAAAGAAAAGAACAAGCGTAGAAAGGTATGAATGGAGTAAAGGCAATCTGTCAGTTCCAGTGGGAATGTAGGTAAATTGTAGTCCCTCTCTGTATCGACTGCTGTCCAGCCAATACACCTGCTGTGTGACATGCTTCAATCATTCTTTATTGAGCCCTCGGTCTCTCTCATGCTTTTTTCTCCTACTCTATCTGTCTTTTGATCTGCAGCCTTAATCAGTTCTGTTGTTGCTCTCAATCAATAATCAATTTCCTTGAGAAATAATGGCCCGCTGCTGTTTTGGGTCTTGCCCATAGGCCTTGACCTTATGATAGGCTAATGACAAATCCAAGGGGGCTGGGATGAAGGACCGGTCCTGGCCCATTAAGAATCATGACCCTAGATCATGAAAAAAAAAAAACAGGGACTGAATAGGTAAAGGTTGGTGGGCTCTCTCCGCACAGTCCTACAGAGATAATGTGATCGATAACAGGAAACTTGTATTTTCTCTCATGGAAGATATTTATGATTGTAAATATCCATCTTGCTTGGAAAAATACTTGACTTTGAGGAGGTTGTCAATTACTTTGTTGACACAACGGTCATAAAATATGATGTTTTAGCTCTAATTCCCAACTTAATTATGCTGAAGGTACTTCAAAATCAAGTTTACGATATAGACTGTCAATTATATGAACAGCACAATAGCAAACTTCTTCGTGATTTCAAATTCAAAACAAAACCACAAAGACAAAGAAAAGGACGCTTTCACTACTCTTTCACTAAACAGAAACCAGTTCAGGAAGTGGCAATGGATGTGCAGAGCTAACAGCTTTCTGTGTGAAACAAAAGGTAATGAGAGCAACACAGAAAGGTAGAGAAGGAAAGAAAAACAGAGAGGAGAAAAAGCACATTCAGTTTAGCAGGACATTTAAGACTCTTCGCCTCTTTTTCTCTGCTTGTTGGCGTGTTACATGAAAATGGCGTCCCAAGGGACCTCCTCTGCATGAAATGAGGGAGGATAGAAAGGATAAGGAGAGATGGGAGTGAAGACATGAGGAGAAGAGGAGGAAGGAGAGAAAGGTGGGAGGGGGGGAAGGGGGTGAGAGGGAGGGAAATCTAGTTAGAGGAGAAGATGGAGAAATAAAAGGGAACTCTGAAGAGGTTCTGGATGAGATACAGACACAGGAATGTATATCGTAACATGTGATAACATAGTTTAAAAAGTTTGTAAAGTTCTGTTCCACAATTGTTCAGTATGTAGATTTTTTTGGGGAGAAGATGTATCACTTGATGAATATGTTTTTTGTTGTTGTTTTTTTAAACATAGTGGCCTACTATCCTGCTCTAAGTTCAGCTCCAATTTTTGTCTGCCAACCCTTTTTATTCCAAAATAATGCATATTTAATTTACACTGTTCAGTATGTGCATGTTACACGTGAATACAGGGATATTCTTAACTTCCAATTTTCAGCAAAGCTCAAATGTCTAGATTTGTTTATGCAGACAATTCTGTGGAAAACACATTAGGTCAATTGAATATTTTGTTACTTTAAACAAAATTAAAAACACTTTTAAAACGATTGTGTTATAGACTTTATACCTTCCAAAGAGCCATTTATTTACGGTAATTTACTGTCTAAAAATGGAGCGTTCAGACAGTTGGAGCCTCGATCAATGATTTAAGTCTACATTATTTTTATTACCAATTGATCAAATAATTATTTTTTTTATAACATTAAGTTGATGATCATATATGACAAGAAAAATCCAAATGAACCTAAGTTTTGTGAACTATGACGTGTTTTTTTTTGTTACAAAATACAATGATTTAATTGATTATTAAAATAGTTTCTGATACATTTTCTGGTAATCAATTCCTTGATGAATCCACAATTTGTTTCAGCTCGACTCGTAATGACACCCTGTAGAATAAGTAATTGAAGTACAATATGAAATCATTTTTAATATGTTCAGGCTTTATGCTACAAAAAGTAACAGATTTGTAATAAATGTGACAGGTGTAGTTTTAAAAAAACATCACATAAAACTATAGATAATAGACGAGAAAAGAGACGAGAGATATTTTAATAAATTATATTAATTTTTTGTTATTTGTTGATATCACAATAAATGTGATACTAACACGTGTTAAAAATCTTTATCACCTTTAAATACAAAAGGAAAACCCATTACGGGAAGAAAGAAAGCATTGGAAATGTGACTGACATCAGCTCAAGCTCAACTAATCAGTGGCACAGTCTTTTAATCTGCCCCTCTCTGTAGCAACATTAGCCGCAGCCCGGCACAGAAAGTTAAATATTCACGATACCAGGCAAGCTACTCAGTGTTCAAACAAAGTGCTCTGCCAAGTTCACCGTGTATGTGGAGGTGGTGTGACAGCAGAGAAGTGTAGCGGGGGAGAGAGGGGAAGAGAGGGGGAGAGAGTGGGAGAGAGAGGGAGAGAGAGAGAGCGAGAGAGAGAGAGAGAGAGAGAGAGAGAGATACAGGGAGAGGGAGACAGAGAGAGAGAGAGAGAGAGAGAGAGAGAGAAAGAGAGAGAGAGTATTTTATTATTCACACAAGGCATAATAAACCAGGCACGCTCGGTTAGCAACACTTAAACTCCCCGTGCTGTAGCGGTTAGCCACTAATGCGACAGCAGTGATTTGGACATGTCCTATTAATAGTGCAGGGGAGGTTTCCATGCATGCTAATGGTGGTGTGTATTAGCTATTAATAGAATCACATAGGGGGTCCAGGGATGGAGAACCTTGCTGTGTAGTACAGAGTGTGGGTTTTGTCTGTGTGTGTGTGTGTGTGTGTGTGTGTGTGTGTGTGTGTGTGTGTGTGTGTGTGTGTGTGTGTGTGTATGTGTGTGTGTGTGTGTGTGTGTGTGTGTGCGTGCGCGTGCGTGCGTGTTTGAGAGAGAGCGAGACAGCAGGAAAAAGAGGGGAAGGTGGGAGAAGAAAAAACACAGGGAGGAGCGCGCAAAACAGAAAGCAAACGGTGTGGTTTCAAAGGCGGTATGATGCGGTGTGATGCAGCTGGAAGTTTGGAAGTGTTGAACACTCCTCCTCGGCATGGATATTTAATGACCTGAGACCCCAACAAGGCCTGAAGATCTTTTCCCTCTCCCTCCCTCTCCACCCCACATCCTTCTGGTTCTCCACCCCCTACATTGCGATGAGGAGAGGAAGCTTCCCTTCTTTGCTCACAGTCAATGTATATGGCAAGCGCTTAGAAGCATCAAGGAGAATATTAGAGCAGAGAGGCGAACCACTGAACCATAAGTCAGGATGGTAGAATTTCATGTATGAACTACTTCCTTTTTATCTGATATTGCGAATCAGAAATGGACTGAATATGCATTTTGTTTCATCAGTTAACACCTATCTCATTTAAAACCCATAAAATCTTTAAAGTTGTTGATTTCAGAATAAGAACCAGAATGGTTGATTTAGGATTGAACAGTACAGTATAATATAGTAATGGTAATATCAGTCAGCCAATCTATTTATGGTCGGAGAACGGAAGAAAAATGGTTTGTGCAACCTTCCCTTTCCTGCGTGCGCACACACAAAGTTACTGTATACATGGCCAGATAATGTTCAGTGCAACACAATAGCTGAGATGAGATGAAACTTTCCAAGGACATCAAAATATCACACTTCTGGAGAAAGAGGAAATAAAGCCGGGCTCATCACCGCGCTTGGTAGCACTCATTCATGTGTGAACGGTGTAAACAAGGTTACTCAATTCAGTCAAAGCCCAAATACAAATGGAAAACACTGAATTGTTTCATTTGAAAAAAAAAATAGGAAAACTATTCCTTCGGTTGTTGGGGGGGGGAGAGAGTCATTCAACACTAAACGGTATATAGTAGAGTGGACTGGCATGAAACTGAAAAAAGATCAGGAGGTCAGTGTCACATAGCGATGACATAGTGGAGATGATGGATCGAGGGATTATTCTGATTCATTTTGGCAGGTTGAACAACTTAATTTGTGTGTCATAATAAAAACCAAACAGCCATATTTAAGAAAATAGATGCTGGCATTGGTTATCAGAACGTTACATTAGTCAGACATTTTACCGACCATCTTTTCTTGAGCAGAAGTTGTAAATAATGTTGTGATGTTCATGTCTTCACAAAGAGCCACATGGCAGTGAAACAGGCAGGAGACTGAGAGAGAGAGAGAGAGAGAGAGAGAGAGAGAGAGAGTGTGTGTGTGTGTGTGTGTGTGTGTGTGTGTGTGTGTGTGTGTGTGTGTGTGTGTGAGTTCATGCACTGGGCAGGTGCGTGGTGACAGAGGAAACTGTTTTCTCGCTCCATATATTCACACATAACCATATCACTCCTACATTAAAAACAGACACATACATGTGCATCACACTGTGATGATCTTTGTCACTTGTTATTTTATGTTTTGATATTGAAATCAACTCCACAATACTCAATAATCCCATATTGTACATGTGTGTGTGTGTGTGTGCGTGTGCGTGTGCGTGTGTGTGCGTGTGTGTGCGTGCACGCGTGTCACTGAAGACATTCATGCATGTGTCTGCATCAGGCTGCTGAATAGGTATTGTTTTCCCCTGCGCTTCTGATCGGGCAATTTGGCAACGGGCAGAGGGAGGGGAAGCTAATGCGGATCTAATGAGTCGGCGGGCCAGCAGGATTGAGAAGTGTATCGGCGCAGTAATGTAAGGAGATGGGCCCGTGTCGCCATGAGGGATTAGAGTTTTGAGCTGCAGTAGATGGGGGGGGGGACCCCAGTGAAGCCACATTCTTCCACCTCTTCCCTCCTCCCACTTTATACCTTCCCTTCTCTCTCCTAAATAATTCCCCCACTGGATGTATGGTCTCTCGCCGGCAGCCCGACACGCCCGCCCTGGGAGTAATTGATTTCTTCAGAGCTCTCCGTCGTGGTGGTGGGAACAGTGGAAGAAGCTCCTGGTCTTCATATGTTTTCAGCACACACATACATGGGTCTGATGCATGGGAGAATCCCACCAGGATTGATGCATTACTTTGCCAGTGAGCTAGTGTGTGCGAACCCAAATAGACAATCACTGTCTTTGTTGGTGGGAAATGGTTGTAGAGCAGAGGCAGAGGGGTCGGCAGGATGTTCGGAGGCGATGCATGTAGACAGTCATTTGTGAAGGTACCGTACATGGAAAACATAGCTGCCGAACATAATGAGAGCAAAAAGTGTCATGCAAAAAGTTTCTTTTGCGTGTTTATGTGTTCGTGTTTGGAAATAGGAATATCTGATATTCTGCCTCCCTCCTTAATGGAAGTCACATCATGTAAAATGACACAGCAACATCTCTTTCAAGAAGCGATACCCTCGTTATTCCAGATAATCTAGAAAACACAGAGTAGTTTGTTTAAAAACTGCCTGGACACTACTAAAGAAAAGTGAGAAAAACAACCCGTCAAATGTACGAAGGTCTGTACGGAGAAGAGCGCATTTATGTTTAAACACGAGCATATGTTTGTGCTTATACATAGGTGTGCACAGATGACAGATGTGCGTTTGATCATGGTTGTTGCCTTGTACCTCTGAAGGCCTCCGGGCGATGCGTGCGTGTGCGCGTGTGCGTGTGTGTGCGTGTGTAGGTGTAGGTGGGGGTGACAGCGAGGGTGCGTGTGGTCGGGCTGTGCTAGTGGGGTGATCATGTCTCAGCATTGATATTCAAATATGCCCTGAAAATACAAACCCTTATGTCAGGGATCAAGGACTTGCCTGGTTTCAACACAATCACTTCACTGCGCATACTTGGCTCATAAATAAAGGAGCAGCGCTCCACTTTATACCACTGTGTTTTAATTATTGAAGATAGAACCATGGAGGTTATCTCACTGTTCTCTGCCGGCAACTTGAGAGACAAAAAAAAAAATTTGAATTTTTGCCAGCGCAGTGCTTAGAGAGCAACACTGCAAGGTGGCACAACAGAAGGACAACCCAAATCAAGTATTGGACTCGAAATCTTCCAAAAAAAAATAAAAAGTACAATAAAGTACAAAATTAAACCAAAAAAAACAAACAACACAAGTGAAGACACTTCAATGCCCTTAATGGTTGGATGTTATATAAATGTGTGCGTCTCGGTTAAAATGTTTTAATTAAACAGCCATATAATATAAAAATATTGCCCATTGCCTAGTTCAATCTGACTGTCATAAAATAATACAATGAGGCACATGTACTAAAATATCTTTTTTTTCTCCTGTGTGTTGCCACGCTGGGGAAATATACCAGTAAAACTGTGAGCCACAGGTGACTAGATAGATTCATCTTGATGTGCAGGGCTACATGAAGTGAATTATCATTATTGTGAACACCCACATACATGCTGTAAAGCCAGTCAGCAGCATAAAAAACGAACGTTAGGCGAGGCGCGTTTCCTTCCTCATTAATTTAACTGGAGGACTATTATTTGCTTTCCCACTGTTCATTAGTCAGGTGAGGATGACATGGTGGGCCACCACAGTTGGGAGACGTTTGTAACTGGGCAGACAGAAGGCGTGTCTTTGTGTTTAGATGTGCATTATGTATTGCCTGTTGCCAAAGAGGGGAGGTATTTTGGAGAAATGGTAAAGGGGTAGGAGGAGAGGGGAGGGGAGAGAGGGGGGCAGGGGGTGCGGTCGGTGGGGGGGGATGAAAAGGATAAAGGGGGGGAGGTGGTTATGTGGTAGTTTCACCCACATCGATTGCCTGTTTTTAATCGGGCATAACAAATATAACTTCCCTTGAATCAAATTCCCCGGGTAAAGCGTTATAAAACTAACCTTGTTATATTTATTGACAGGACATTGAAATAAATATTACAGCCATGTGGAAGATGGGGGAAGGTTCCAATCCATTGATTTTTGTGAAAAAAAAAAAAAAATACCATAGTAGTCATCTAACAAAGCAAACCTCCCACTGCTCCTCTCCCTCCCACCTTCTTATTTTCCACCCTCCCACCCCCCCACCCACTCTCCTTAGCATATTAGGTGGGGAATAATGTGAAAAAATGCTTAGCACATGGGAACAAGGCCGGTGTGTGCAGACGTGAGAGTGGGTCCCCCGGGGGTGCGGTGGAGCCCCTATCCCATAAATCCCGGCTCTGGTGCAAACAATCAATTTTCAATTTTAATTATTTACCATGGCCTGCTGGACAGAGGCATTTATTTTCCCGCTCTGTCCAGATTAAAAATTAAAAATTAGGAGATTAATATTTGGTAGAGTGGGGAGAAAAACAAAAAAAAAAGACCCGCTAAAAAAAAATTCTTTATTATCTTTCTCCCCTTTCCCTCATGCAACGGGCGAAGGTTAGTGATAGCTGAACGAGTCAATCAATAACTTCATAAATTTTCACCGACCTCCATTCCGTTGCCCCTGCCACCCTTGCACCCAGTGTGATTTTAGCCGGGCTCCATCTGTCGGGAGCCGGTCACATTAAGGCTGTGTGAGGGGAGAAACCGGCAAAATGTGCTGCTCAGCACTTTCTGTCCGAGGCTCTCCAGGTTTTGGCCTATACTCTCACTGCCGTTTCGATATTTCATCTGTATATTTAATTACAGAACCTGGGGCAATACAACCAAGGTATCCCCTGTCAAGCTCTCATTCACACAGAGCTCCTATTATAAGTGGCAAGCTGCAATAAACGGCACTCTCCAGGCCCTGCGACATATTGTTTAAGAGAAACCAAATAAGATTCACAACAAAAGATGTCTGCTGCAATAACATATGATCACACTTAAATAACACTGAAGCAAAACCATCTCAAGACACCTTCATTTCAAGACAATGTAGCCATCTCACAGCCAGGAATAAACAAGAAACATCGCCTTTCAACAAAGTCACCCGTCTTAAAATAAAAGACCTATCCATCGTCCATTAACAAACAACAATTAAGTGTCCATACCTCACATCGGTGGCCCTGTTGTACAGGAGTGAAAAGCAACACACCAACACTTTACTGTCACACTTTTCACCATGATGTATCCCGCGCTCTATAGGAGGGGCTCTAATGTGTCCATAAATTTCAGCGGCCAAGCAGAGCGGCTTCTCAGGAGTGAAGGCTTTAATGCCGATCAATGTGGTGCTGCTGATGATCTCATACACATGCTTGGTATTTGTGGTGAATGTTTTGTGCTTGGGAAACATTTGGCTGGTAGGACATTGTTAGCCTCTGGAATAACCTCTATTTCCTGATTTAACTTTACCTCATTTAACTGTACTGGAGTATTTTGCCCTGTAGTGAATTACAAAGCTACATATGCTTCAGTGGTAACATTTAAAAGAGCAACGGCAGCTAAGAAACATAAGGTCGAACTATCTTCGCCAAGTGGTGGGATGTGATGTCTTGTGCGACCTCAAACACGTAAAACACTAAGCAAAGGTTAAAACATGCTCAGCAAGTCATGTTATCACTTTTTAAAATCAATTATTCTTTTTACTTTGTCTCTTTTTAACCACTGTGGGCTTTCTACATGCATTAATTCAAAAATATTCAGATGTATTTGAATAGGAACAAAATTTCATTTAAGGCCCAGAAGAAGATGTGTAGATGAAACCATATGATAACTATTCATCTGATAATGGCGAGTAAAAGCCACAGGAATTTTTAGAAGGCTAACGGAACACGGTGGGAGACAGGTCTTATCATCCTCTCCGGTCAGAGAAACGGTACAGAAACAATAAATCTTTATGAATCAGTGTTTGACACTTTGAATATCAAACTTGGTCGGCTCATATCCAGGAAATCGGGATACAACTGGGGGCATTTGATAGGTATCACGCTGTCACACCCAGTCTGTATCCCAGATATTCTTTCAAAAATCTGTCACCTTGTCAGAAATGTGAGGGAGCAGATAGAAACAGAGGCAGAGGGCCAAAGGAGACACGGTATAAACACCAAAAATGTACTTTTCAGCTGTTACTGGAAAACGAGGATGTGATTGAAACCCTGGTTTTCTTTTCAATTTTAAATTGCATACCCAGTAACTTTGTTCTGATTCGTAAAATATGTGGTTTCTATACAGCACAAGTGAGTCAAAAAGACAGCGAAAGCAAGTTAGGAATAGACATTACAATTCATAGAGGAGGAAGAAACAGCTAGCCTCTGGCTGTGTGAGTAGCTGCAGACAGGTAGACGTAGAGAGCAACAAAGATACAAATATCTGTCAAGGCTCCGAAAGAAGACAAAGAGAGCAATGGAGGCGGCGGGGGGAAAGGGAGATCTGAGCAGGAGAGAGACCAAGAGACAGAGTGTTTTAGTTCAGAGCAGAGTGTTGTTATTTATCTGGTGGCTGCTAAACAAATAAGGAGACTCCCAGTTCTGTGATTGTCTCCGTGGGGTGCTGTCAGATTTAGGCACGGATCTTCTCTCAGCATCCAACAAACTCCACACTCCAGCTGCGCTCGCTCCACGCTCTCAACATGTTCGCCAAACACTCCCCAAATGTTGTTGTTTTGGCTTGTGTGTTTCCTCAATGTCCTTCACGATGTTCCTCGAGTATTCCTTTGACATTTCTTCATGTGTGTTTTCCTGGCAAACACTAAAACCAAGGCAGACAGATGACAAACTCCCCATAACATTGCTGTAGAAAATGACTTCCTCATTCATAATAGAGACTTAATTTGAAGGCAGTAAAATCTGATTTTGGACACCGTTTTGAATCCTCATTGTCAGCTGTAGAGCTGTCAGTGCCACTGTATAGAAAAGTGGACTTTGCTTCCGGTTCTGAAAAATTAGGAAGATGCTGACGATGCAATACTACCAAGTGCCACTAGAGGTTAGCTCCAAAAAGCCTCCGGCTGCATAGACTTCCATTCAACTTGTCTCATTAAATTCGAAGTCGATAATTTTTTCAGTGTTTCTATTTTTGGCTCCAAACTAGCAAGATGGCACCGGCCAAAATCCAAAACTCAAGGCCTCGTAACAGCCGTTTACTAACCAATGGGTTACGTTGGTTGCCACTTGGGACGTGAATTGCATCGTGGGATTGTCAGCAGAAACAACTGTACATGCCATGGATGCAACTTTTTCCTTTTCCATTGAGGAAAAAGGTTAAATACAGTGCATTACATACTAAATAATGAGTGATAGCAGACAGCCATAGTTACCTCTCCAAGGAACGGAGGAGCAATTAGCACACAGAATTAAAGTCTTTAACACTGATAAAGAGCAAGTTTACTCCACAGACATTATCTGGATTTAATAGAACTTCATCCACAATGTTAAGCACTTAAGCCATGTAAACAAGACCCCATGGCTAGGTGCCAATGAGGATTCAACTAGCAACACAAAACCGTAAGGCAGATGAGTGAAACTCACACACTTAAAGATCGAGCACTTGCTACCTCTGAGTCAATACAGCCTCCTGCAGCTTTCGTAGCAGCTCTTCGTGGCCCGATCCGACGCATTAAACCGGACCCCCAACTGCAGCAAAACCTCTGACCTTTAGCTGGGACTGGGGCCTCTGACACCTGTGTGGCCAGAGGAAGCAGAGGTGAAAGCAGAGGTGGAGATCGCTTGACCTCTCTTTCTGCCTCCCTCTGAAGTGTCCGGCCCGAGCTGAGGTCAAGGGTTTGACCTTTTGGGCCAGGGGGGGGTTATTGAGAGTTGTTGACCCCTGCGACAGGCCACTTGACCCTGCTTACCCTTGGGCTGAGGGAGCTTTCCTTGGTCCAGGACCCCGTGGCTGCAGCCCACCCTTCCACCACAAGCCCAGAGTAAGAAACGTTCAGGGCCGAACAAACGAGGTCAGGGCAGCAGTGCTGGGAGATTTATGTTCCTCTGAAGCTCTGCTAGCCTTCTGGCTCAGAGACGGCGCTGAAAGCTGCGGATTGTACGCTCCTGATGAATGATGAATTCGTACAGTGCTGCCATGTTGTTTTTGCAGTTTACCATAGTATTGACATTGTCACAATGAAGAGACTAACCTGTGAAATGTGTGGGAAATGTCCTTGTCAGCTGCTGTATATGCTGAACATTGAGTTATCACTTCTTGCAGTGAACTGGATTTTCTCTTCTGGCATCAGGAGGAGATACCTGCATGCACTTGTCTTGACATGGCAATGCCCCCTGGATAAACATGTCATGGGAAAGAGTCCTCCGTTTAGCAGGTCAAACATGTAGAAGTTCAGGATATTAAATCTTGAGGATATGTGGAGACACAGTACCAAAGATATGGAGAAGAGTGGAAGTCAAAACATGGATGGAAAACAACTATTTTTGTCACAGCTCTTTCTCTAATTGTTGCACGCCTTGAAACATGCTTTCCGAGGATTGCTTTTTAGGTCACCGGAGAGGAAGAATTGCAAGCAAAGATAATGACCTCACAGTGCTGATCACACCAAGTCTCTACAAGCAACAAAGTAACAGCATAAGTCACCCTGCAACACTAAAGCTTACTAATTCTCCCTCATTCTTCCTTGAGCTCCATAACATATAAATAAATAAGTGCAGAACACACATATCAATCTATCTCCCTTTCCCTGTGCACAGCCCTCTTTTAAAGCGGTGCTGTGGGCTTTTACCCAAATGGCGCCGGGGCCACCGGTATCATTTATAACGGGACGGCAGCACTAATGCAGCGCGTGGTTCAGCCAGGATGTTTTATTCATGCTGTTTTATTATTAGGGCCCCACTTAAAAAGGTGAGGCGCTCTCCTCTCCTCTCCTCTCCTCTGGCCGCCTCTTGCCGGGGCTGACTGAGGCGCGAGCTTTATCTATCACCCTGACAAGAGCGTCTTCCCTGGGAAGTCTTTCAGAAAACTTCAAACAGCCTCACTATTGATTTCTCCCCCTCTCCACCTGGGCACCGGCATACATCTTCCCCCCACCGTGCAGAGAGACAGGGAGGGTGGAGGGAGGTGGTAGTGGAAGTAGAAAGAGAAGTAAAGAAGAAGATGGAAAAAAAAAAAGGATTGAAAGTAAAAGAGACTCTGATAGATAAAAGGAAAAGAGAAGAAGCCTGGCCACTGCATAACAATATGGGTGACCTCACTTTGCTTTATTGCTCCAATTCTTGTTAGCTTCAGATAACCACGGCTGGCAAGCAGACATGCATGGTGATTACAGAATCCACACTATGCCAATTATGCATTCAAACAACACTTTGTGACACACAGCTGATTCAAACAGAAAGATCATATGCACATCGTACATCTTGTGCCAAGTAATTGTTGATGAAGCCTTTGTAGACAATCAAAGATTCTTGGCCATGAAAGTAACACCCTGAAAGAGACCAGTCTTTGAATTCTACCAACAATGAAGATGCACTTTCATTTTATACTACAAGGTGAAACATGAAGACGTTGCAATTATATCTTGAATTAATAATACCACCAAGACAATTGCCCCTGGATAGCGTTTTCAAGTTGCGTCTTTAGAATGACTGCCGTGTGTCTTTGCTATCTCTAGCAGCAGAAAGAGAGGAAACTCAAGCAGATACTGTGTAACTGTATAGTAATTAAGACAACTTTAATTTTATCTACACAAGACTCTCCCTATCATATCTTTTTGTTCCAGTTTCAAGAGGCTGCACAAAAATGAAAAGACTAAGGACCCTTTATTATTCCCTCCAAACAACGTCTCTCCTTGATAACAAACAGACGCCACAGCAGATATGATTTGAGGTCATTTGATGATGGGATTTATTACCTTACGCATTTGTTGCCAGAAGACGAGGCTCTCTGATACGGCGGAGATATGATTTAATGAGCCGTTAATGATTTGTCCTCAGAGGGTTAATGAGAAATGGTGGGCCTATGAACTGTTCCAAAGTGCAGCAATATTTAAAGATTGTTTTAGAGCCCTCCACTCACTCAAAAGGGCACACATAAATTAAATAACATACTTGAGCTGATAAGTAAGTAATTAACACAAAAAAAGTAGTTTGCCAAACCCTTGTAAGTAAGACATGAAGCGATGGCATCAATTAAATTCCTGGCATCCTTCCTGATGGGACACATTTGTGCCTAATTTCCGCTCTATAAAGCATTTTCATCTGTATGTCTTTGTGTAAGAGTCTGTAACTGTACCATTAATCCTTTTACTTGTGTGGCAAAGGGCTTTCAGTGTATTTTCGGAAGACTTTTTTTCAGTGGTGTGAATCTTGTGCGTGTTTGTAAAGACCCCCTGGCATTCTAACACACTCTGAAATCAATAGCACAAGGCCCCACAGGAGAAACAGGGAGGAAGCCATTGATTGACACGTTACTCTCATGTCAAACAGTAGAACATGGCATGGCAGCAACCACCTGCCGTCTGCTCCACCTGCCGCTCTCACCTCTTTGCCAGACTTCACTGGATAAACGCTACAAAAAAAGAGAGCGTATGCTTGCCATGTGCTTTTAAAAGAAACAGTCGAATTTGAAAAAAAATAAAATAAATACCGTGTGATGTTTGTATTTTTTTTCTTCCTCAACTGTCAAGTTTAATTGTTGTGTTTCAGCTCACATCCTAATCAGTGATGTTGAGCGTCTCGCAGCAAAGAAGCCATCACAAAATCGAACTTCTAGGAAACAGCTTTATCTCTTCAAAGTATTTCCGGATCCCCAACGGACCCGTCGAAGTAGCGTTGTTCTGCTGCAGGTGAGGCGAAGAAAAAAAATGACTTACTCTGTGTTTTGTTATTGTGGCGTGTTCCCTCCACCATCTACCCCATCATACTGGATAGCCTGCAGCCATCTCACCCCGACCAAGGTGGCTTGTTTTTCTTTGCAACAAGGCTCACTTCTTTCTTTAATTCCATTGATTCTCGTTTGCATTTTGGTTTGAGAGAGAGGAAGTGCACCTGAGTGTTTACCCATGCTGCGATGTTTGCAGTGCCTGGTGTCAGGCGCCCTCAAAGAAGCATAAATTAGCACCCTCTACAATGGCACCCTGAAGCAACCTCCTGGTGCGCGACATCAATATGGAGTGAGAAGCAAGCTGCGAGCACGTACTGTCAGAGGCCAAATGGTTGGGAGGAGATGTCACTATTCAGCAAATGCTAGACAATGCTCCACCATCAGCAACTCGCACATATTCACTGACGTAGGCTTCCAGCTATATGGGCACGTAAGCATCGGTGCACGCATGCAAATGCGCGTACAAAACATACAAATAAATCGGTCGGTATAAAGAAGCACACATTTGCACAAACACAGCAGTTAAATAAGTCTCTTAAGTTTTCAAACTGCATCTGTGAAAGTGTAAATGCAGATACACCTATTTATATTACGACTGAGTTCTCCTTTTCTCACACACACTGCCACACAAAAAAATAAGTTAAGATAAAAGAAAATGGTGGATAATACTCCAACAAATGATATGAAAAAGCAAGAAGGGCAAAAACACAAAAATAAATGGCAAACACGCCCAAATTAATATTTCATCATCAGTGAAATATGAGTGTGAGCAAGAGGAGGGGGGCATATGAGCATCTAATATGTCCCACAAATGTGATGAACACCGGGGCAGAAGACAAAGAAGACTCCCGAGCATTCATTAGTGGCACTCCTGTACACGAGTGAGACAGGAGGTGCAGGGGATGGAAGGGCTGTATGTATTTTATGTCCTCTCACAAAAACACACAATCCTCATTCTCCATCCCTGTCAGTCCCACTGTCCTCTTTTCTCTGTGAATTTATGTACACCGTAAGAGATAACGCTGCATGATCTGACCATACTTTGTTCTATATGGTTGCTTTTCATGTGAGTGTGAGAGATTAGTTTGCATTGTGTGTAGGATGCATGGTCTCAAAGAAGCACACATGCTCATGTAGTCCACCTTATGGGTTTCAATTACTGTGAAAATGTAAAAAAAAAAAAAAAAAAAAAAAAAAAAAGGAATGAGAAAAGGATCAAATCTAAAAGTTATGTTTTTCTGTTGGTGCGTATATGACATGAACATTAAGAGTGATTTGTGATGATTTTACACTCCTCATAACTTCAAGATGTTTTGTTAAAGACTGTTTGGATGAAAAAGTTGATCAATGTCTGAACTACGGTTATGCAATGAAAAAAAATAGCTCCACCGATAAAAAAAAAAAAAAAAAAAATGCAGATAAATTAGCATAATTGAAATACTTGCCATCATCTTCACAATCTGAGCCGACTGCATTGTGTTTGCTTGTCAGGAAATTGAAGACACGCACGCATGTAAACGGAGAAAAAAAAGATGGCTGAGCTATCAAACAGTGTGCAAGCCTTTCCTCTCAAGAGTGAGTGAGCTCCGCGGTATGAGGTAAACGCTTACTGTCGTCTTGAAAATCAATTCCCCCTCTCTTCCTTTAAGTGGTCAATATTTTTTGTTTCTCACAGCGAGCTCCACCGTGGCCCTTTTAATTCAATGGGCCAATTAGAGATACCGTCATGCCTAATTCTGGCTACACGGATGCTTGTTTGTGTTGTTACCTCATCCCTGGTGGGAGAGTCGGGAGGGGCGAGGGAGTGAATGGCACACCCTGTCCACTTTAACCCTGGCACCCGCTTGTCCTCACGGGCCCATCCCCCCCACTTTATTTCTTCTTCACCCCTCCTTTTTTTTTTTTCCTCTGTTCTTCCCGGAGTCAAGGACGAAAGCAATTGATGTGAAACTTTCAAAAATGAATTTGGCCACGTGTGTCACTTACGGAGTGGGAAGGAGGGGTTGCTGGGGCCAGGCCACCGCCACTCCACTGGGATCATTTGTTACTCAGCCCTGATTGGCCCTGACAAAACAATACCCTAAAAACTCACCAAAGTAAATTATGGTCCCGGTAAATGGCCAGCGAGGGTGGGGCAGAGAGGAAGGAAGGAAACGGCCGTCGGTCGGGACAGGGCCTTCGAGCTGCGTTGGCCCGCTGCCAGACGCAAAACAAAGTAATGTGCTTTTGATATTAATAACGAAGATGATATTGATCCACGCTGGGGCCAGAGCCACTCTGCCTGCCTTCGGGGTGGGCCCCAGTCGAGAAGGGGAAGGAGGGAGGGCGGTAACGAGGAGGGGTTTGCTCCTTGAAGAACCAATACCCCATTCCCAGCTCTCTGCCCCTCATCCACGTCCTCCTCCACAACGTCGTCCTTGCTGAAAGCCACTTTCCCTGAGGGTCCATTTCATTTGAGTGTCTTTAATTATGTGAAATGGATTCCATGGGAAAAAGAGAAATGGCGGCAGTGGTGGGCACTGACAGAGGGAGAGTAAAAAGAGAGCGAGGTAAAGGGCCGTCCAGTGGCTGCGTGCTCCCATTTTCTGTGTCAGATTCACAATTCTGTCAGCAGCCGTGTCCCGTTCATTCCCTTCGTTTTTTTGTTAGGATGGATTTTCTTTCTCTGTGCTCGATAAGCTCAGGTGTGTGTGTCCTCTGCTTTCAAGACAAATGCTGTGAGAGTGTGGAGGAACAACAGAGAGAAGAGAGAGGGAGGACTGAACACAAATAGGAAAAATGGCCAACAAAATCCAGTGAAACAGGAACAGTTGAAGGAATTTGGTTCAGCGGGCTTATGACTGGAAGGTCACCGAATTCTCCAAATTGTCATGAACATTTTTTGGGGAGATAGTGAATGAGTGAGGCTCTTTTCTCACTGAGCAACCTAAGCTGAAATACCCTTGAGTAACCTTCAGAAACTACTACTGAGCTAGAGTTTGGCAATGAGTGTATGACCCTCCACATCCATGCAAACACAACCAAGCTGGAGTAAATGAGAATGTTTTGGTTGATTTCCTGAAACCATTTTTAGCACCTCGTGTCCACATTAGTGTTCATTTCTGCCTCTTACACTCACTTACATTCAATTTAGTGAAAATAAATTGGTTGACTGGCTTTCCAGACAACATGTTTTGCTTGGAGAAAAATTATTCTTGATAAATTAAGTCATTGCTTTCTCGGATTTACTTCCTTAGATTTACATTCTGGAGCACTACACACTCAGGGTGTGACTGTGTGTGTGTGTGTGTGTGTGTGTGTGTGTGTGTGTGTGTGTGTGTGTGTGTGTGTGTGTGTGTGTGTGTGTGACAGATACAAAGGAAGCTAAGGATAGGAAGTAAGAGCTGGAATGCACAGAATCCTCCTCTGGGTTACTGTACATCTTGCAATCATTCAACAAGGAAACAATGTAAACAAATGAGGCGATGCATTAAATAATTAGCAGGTCCACACTAACAGCTTTGGCTCAGCGGGCAGCGGTGCCGAAAAGCCGAGCACTGACATACAAGCCACAAATTCCCACCAAACACAAACATGCGCACACAGACAAACCCTCAGTGGCAATTCAGTGCTGCAGGCGGGCTACATTTTTAAATGGAGTTATTTTTTTCCTCCCCCTTTGTTGTTGCTTTTATTTTTTTGTTTGTTTCATCTCTGATCTCCAGTGTTGTCAGTTTATGAAGCAGCACTTTTTTCCTGCACGGGGGGAATTCTGACAGACAGACAGACAGAAGTTGAAGAGAAACTGCACCTTGAAGTTGTGTTATATCTCCATCTAGAAATGAAGAACCCAGGGAACTGCAGAGTTGGTCAGACAGCGTTTATCTAGGTAATTTATATCAGCCCTGACAAAGTGATTTTTACACAACTTGAAATACGACACTGCCCGAGGAGCTTTTTGACAAAGTGAAATAACTCGATACTGTAAGAGCAGCGTTTTGCCTTTATGCCGTCTCACACTGAACTGACGAGAGAAGTTGCGCAATAGTGTGAGCCGTGAGAAAAAACAGGGATTTACAAGACAGAGGGAGGTGAAGTTAAAGTATTAGATTAAAAAAAATAAAAATAAAAAAAACAGCACAGAGAGAGTGATACACAATAAGTGAGTGGGTGAATAACAGACACACAGAACAAGTCATTTAAAAAAAAAAAAAAAAGAAGAAGAAAAGAAATAAAAGCCAGGTACACGCAGTGAAACTCACCATCATTTGCATATAGTTTCCTCCTAGATGGTGCTTGGGCATTATTTACATTGGCTAGTGCTTTTCCCGCAGGAGGCTTACCAGAGAACGAGCCTCCCTCTCACATCTCTCTCTCTCTGTATCACTCTCTCTGTTTCCTTGCTCCTGCTGTTGTCACGGGGACAGAGGTGAGCCCTGACAAGCCAGGGCCAAGTATTTACATATAAAGAGCCTGCATTCTTTCTGCATGTCCTTCCTTTCCTTTTGCCCACAACTAATGATACACAAACGTGACATACAGTATCTGCCAGGTTAAAAGCCATTGGTCTTAAGCCAGCTGCTGCCCAGTGTGTCACACTGGGTTGTGATTAAAGCACTGATATACTGTATGTATGCACACGTGAACAGTACATATATTTTCCCATGCATACACTAGTTTCATGAACGCATACACTCCTGTGGACAGGAAGAGAAACACACAAACACTTTTTCTTGCAGTTAATTGAGAATTCATTAACTCCAATGAAAAGTCAATTGTTAAGTGTGATGAATATTTAATGTGAATCGCGCCCACTGTTAAACACACTCCTAAAAAAAGGTGCAAACGTCCTTCTTATGGTTGCTAGCATCGGCGATGTTCTCTCCCAACCTATTAACCACCTCGCAGCTCTTTCAAACAGTCACAGGAAACCTCTCTCGGACAGACGGACGGACACACACACACACACACACACACACACACCTTACATTGATTTGTTTGTGTTGTATGCTATCTCAGTTTGCTAACAAATGAATACATTAGTAACGTTGGTGAGGAATAAACAACAGCACAATTTTCTCTGCTTTGACTCGACAATTGATAACAGTATAATAGATATTGAAAATAAAGGTGTCATGCCGGTGAATTAAATAGGGCCTAACGAGGTTTGAACTGTGATTCTGCTCTGCGTAAAAGTCCAGTGCTCCTTGGTTTTGATATTTCACCTTCTATGTAAATGTTTCTACTAAAAACTGTATTTAAATCTTGTATCTTGCATTTTGATTCCACTGCCACTGACCATTTCCTGAGGCTAGACTAAGGATCAAAAATCTTAATGAACAGTGCAAAAAGGGATTGTATTGCATTTAAATTTAAATCAGTATATTGTGGAGTAACAACACCATTCAATATAGTATCTACGACCTCAAACCCTGTTGTATATGTATCATATGTGGGATCCAGTTCATGGAAATAGAAACGATGGACATTTTCTAGTGCACATATTTGAACAAATGTTTACTGGTGTAACCGCACTAGTGTGAACGTGACCACATCATCTACTTCCACCAAACAGCCATACAGGCCTGAAACCAGGATCGGTGGCTGTAACATACCCCAACATAGAGGAGCTGCACGATGTGGCCAAACCGTCAATCCAAATCTTTTTATGCTACTGTCACAATTGATTTTTGTGTGTCTACATAAATAATATAGACAGAATAATGCTAATTATTCTATTAATAATAATGTTAGCTGCTTTTGAGCTGTAGCGTTGGGACTGGGACAGTCGCTTGCATCTAGAACAGAGACATAATGCTCCCATTACATTGAACAGCACATTGTCTCAGGTGCTGGAACAGGTGTGTTGTGCTGCCACTTTTACTTTAGTTTTTTACAAATTTTACACAGTGTGCTTGACAGGTAAAGCTCACACGTGGGCGTATTGAAGAAAACAGCAACAGCTTACAGTGCTGTCATGACTCCAGAGAGCTGTTTCTCACTGGTGTTGTGTGAGAAGCAGCAGAGCAAGCACATATCTCGAATTTGTGATTCGGGTACTTTTAAGAAAAACAGAAATTCTACATAATCACATTAATTAAATACATTCATAGCATTCAAAATCCGGTATGTACAGTACAACTGTGTGCAACGAGGCAGATAGAGGCCTACAACAGTCTTGTCTTTGTTTGAATGGATGGGTCACACATTTGACCTCGAGGTGTTGTAGAGATATTTCTGTGACGGACAAAAGGAAGAGTGGCGTCGACAAACCAGGATTAATGCTTTTCAAGACAGTCTGTCCATCCGATCCGTACCAAGGATCCCCCATTGAGACGTACATAGACAGTGCAGGCCCCCCCCCCCCCACCTCTCCCCCTCCCACACCCCCCTACACAACACATAATCACCTCTCTCATCTGTCCATTCTCACGCAAAGCAGTGAACCTCTTTCACTTCCTGTCTGTGTACGTCTACATATGATTCCTACAGCTCAACCAACACTCTTGTACACACATGCATCATCCATTTATCACCTATTCTTGAGCCCGTGTTTGTCTGCAAATATGTATATGCACCTTCTTTTTTCATTAGGCCAAAACACAAACCAAGAGTGAAAAATCAAGTGGGTGAGTATTAGAGGATGCCCTCCCTCTCCTACCGCTATATTAAATATTGAGTCAGAAATGAGCTGGAAGGTGTCTGTAAATGCTAAATAATGGAGAGGCTGCATTCGTCTGGGTCAGAGCTCTCTCTCTCTCGCTCTGTCTTCTCTCTGATACATTATTAAATGAGGATGCACTTCCCCATCGCAGCAGGAGAGAACAAGGGGCAGGGGGGCACCCTGTCTTCTCCACAGGAATGGGGGGTAGGGGTTGCCAGGGATAGGTGCGGATTCACAGTTTCAGAGTGTGTGTGTGTGTGTGTGTGTGTGTGTGTGTGTTGTGTGTGTGTGTAGAGAGAGAGGATTAGGTGGGCACGCCAAGCAATGGGCAAGAGAGGCACAAGCATCCTCTAGCTTGGCACCCCTCCCCGTCCCCCCCGTCCCCCGTCCCCCCACACACACACACACACACACACGCACCTTGCAGAAGTACCTTGAGCCCATTTGTACTAATGACTCTCCGTGCCTAATGCACTTTATGGAGGACGAGGGTGGATATTCATTTGGAAGGAGGGAGAGGGTGGGGGAGGTGTCGGGACGGAGTGCTCTGCCACACCGCTTCCCGTCCGCCTGTTTTAGCTGGACGATTTTTTTAGCGCGGGGCTCGGCCAGCGCTCGGTCCAGCGGTAATGCAATTCATCACAGATAAAGTAGGTAGGAGCCCTGATTCTTTTTCCCTTTGGCTTTAAGAGCTATCGAGAAGCCCGTACGCTCACTGACAACGAAGTGCCCGGATAACTAATCAAAGAATTGCAAATAAAAGTCTGGCACGCGGGGAAGACCAAGAAAACTACAGAAGATGTTCAAGCTGTTGTTCACACACACACACACGCACGTTAATATATCCTTCTATTTTTCATAGTCACTGATTTATTTTTTCCTTCTACTCTGCTTGATGTTACGTTTCCAGTCCGGGTGGTTAATTTAAATCAAATTTTCCATCTCAACAGTTAAATTGCAGCAATCGCAAAAACACAAGTACAACAGAGTAAATATAATAAACGAGGTAATATGAATGTTTGCTTTGGATGTTGCTGCCATGTCCGCCAGCCTTGGTTGATTTCCCTTATCATATTCACTTTTTTTTTTTTTTTTCTGTGACTTTAGTATGCTCAATTACAGCAGTGGGTGTTTCATATGAGAAACGTTCCCAAGGTGCGTAGCACAAAGCCAGTGTTGGAAATCCCTCAGATCCAAGGTGACAGTGCCAATAAACCTCTCTGTTCAGTTTTATGTGTTCTTGTGTATCTGCTTGCTCCGGGAAGGTAGTTACGGCAGATGAGGGAGGTTCCCATATCCTTTGAACACAGTGGAAGCAGGAGCATAGAGACTGGTGGGGGTCCCATGGTTGGAGTTACAGGGACCCCCCGCTCTCCCTCAGCTCATTTGCTCACCACGAGGGAGGACGCTCCTGAAACCAGTGGTGGTGTCTAAGGACAGAATGAAAACACACCGGCACCGGTGACAAATGCACACAAGCCCGTTCAAGTAGGAACTCACACTCTCCTTTTTCTCTCTCCTACACATACAGTGTGCCAGTATAATAAATAAATAAGTCATAAAGAGAAGAATCGTTTGATGTTACCTTGTGCTGCCTGAGGCCAACACTACACTCGGGAGCACCGCCACCCCTCGCACATGCACACACATACACACTCCCCGGAGAAGTAACTAACATACGGGGTGGAGGGAGAGGAGCAGGCACTCTGCCCAAGAGGCCCGGCAGACCACCATTGGATCTGGGAGGGAGTTTCAGTGCAGATTGGAGCCAAGAGTGCGTTGTGTAGAGCAGTAGGTGTGCTGTACGCACTGGAAAACAGGCTGGTATGTTGGGTACAGTACAAGTAGATCTATGCATGCAAGTGTTTGTGAACAGCCACAGGAAAAACTAAGAGCACCAGCCAAGGTAAAGCAAAACACCTCGAAGATGGAAGACAGAATCTGACTTTGCAGGTTTATATTCATATTGACAATATTTTTAAATGGGAGATATATACGTGTTCCTAATGTTTAAAAAAAAAAAAAAGAAGCAAAATAAAAGAAAAGGTCTAAAACATTTGACTTTGTAAGCGAAGTAGCCAAAGTCAGTAAATCTGAAATTAATCACTGACCTGATATGCGACCCTGAATCCTATTGTTGTTTAGCCAGATCAATAAATTGCTTGGCAGAAATAACAGCCCATAATATGTCATTGCATATATATGGATATCAGTGTATGCTGGTCAATAAATAACAAAACTTAGACAGAAATGTTAAAGATACTGTATGTTTGAGAAAGGTTTGACAGCAGCATTGCCATTACATAGTTTGTCCACCTGAGAGCACTTAATTCATGAACATCTTAGTATTGTCTGCAACACACTTAACTTTGATATCAAAATCTATAGGAAAATCTTTACTGAAATCAAAGGAAAGAATAACTACTTTAAATTTGGATTTAGTTGATCCTGTAGCCAACACATCAGTGCTGCTCACAAACTTCTCTTCCTTTTTCTTTTTTCTCTTCTCTCTACAGAGCGGCTTCCTGGACTCAATTATTTTAGCACCGCTCCCTCAGTGTGAATGACTCTTTCCTGGGGCGCTGGCAGCCACCTGCACCACATCCCAGGGCTTTCTGTGAGAGTTGGTGTGTGTGTGTGTGTGTGTGTGTGTGTGTGTGTGTGTGTGTGTGTGTGTGTGTGTGTGTGTGTGTGTACATGTCAGTGCATGTTCAGGGGTAAATTCATATAATACATACTCTTTATACAAAAATATCTGCAAGGAATCACTGTCAAAGATGCTACTGATCACAGTTCAAAATTACCACCCGTTGCGTGTCAAATGCAGATAGATTTTTCATGCTACGTGCCAAACGAAAGACTGTCTGAGGTGAAGGGGCACCAGCCACAGACTGTTTCAAGCACCCCCTTTACAACAATGTTTACATACAGTAAACTGTCACATGGTCTGCTGCTAGCAACCGTCAGGCTAATTAAATAGCTATCACGGACTGTGCAAAGCGGGTGATTGCAGTAGAGAGTCAGGAGTTTGATGAGGAGGTTTAAGATGATTAAAATGATTGAGCATCCGAAAGGTTAACAAAACCTCTCCAGTCCTTAAGTACATTAATAGCAAACACTTCAGTGGAATTTTGTGATCAAGACTTTTTGAGTTCTATTCAGGCTTTAATTCATTATCTGTTGATCAATAACTTATTGAAAATTATTAAAATAATTTTGCTTCACCTTTTGATGTGGGCTCCTTCAGTAAGTTGTATTTAACATAATACCTTATTATCTCAATGAAATGTCCAGAAAAATAGGCAATTTATTATTTTGACCATGAAAAATCTACCAGTACCGTAGTTACTATCAGACACTGCATTACACACACTGTATCTGCAAGAATTGCGGTATAAAGCTGTGTTGTGCAATCTAGAGGCATCATGAGACAAAAAAAAAAAGAATCGTAATAATAAAAGATAAAAGGTGATTAAACAAAAATAAAAGCTATAAAAAAATAATTTACTATTTGAACTAAAAGTGAAAAAAGAAAATCCTTGAATTCAGGCAGCAATAGACCCCGGTTGATGTGTTGCTACAATCCGACCTTAAGTTACTTTGTTGTGAGTTAACAGCAAATTAGCAAGAGCTAATTAGGTTGTATTAATTGGAAAAACAAATCAATACAATTATGTCAGCACATACAATCAACCCCTGCAGAGGATGAAAGCTTTCTCACAGCCTTTTAACACAGAATTATTGGTAATGAGGCAAATCTCCAGGAGTACAAACACAAGGAAGCACAAAAAGCACAGAGTAGCTCTCAACAACTGATGACCCAGAATACCTGAGCCACGTTCACAAGTTTGTTGATTGTCCACACATCAGCTGAGTGTCCCTGTCATTCAGCTCTGCAGGATATTAATGGACTTCTAGTGGTTTGTTGATTGTGTTGCTTGTGCTGTCAACATGGGGTAAATTTGTTCAACAAAATGTCTAGTCATGTTGAGAGATGTTTGTCTGCTGAATCCATTCATTGACAAACTATTTCACAGTGAGGTTTTAGTGGAACCACATTTAAAAGCAGAAAACTGTTACATGGATGAAAGCAGCATGTGGTTGGTAGAAAAACTTCTTACTATGGTTATCAATATTTAGATTAATTTTTTTTTTGTCTTTCATAAATATATGTGTGTTTTATTGTGGATAACCTACAGAAGCAGAAATGCTGGAGCGACAGAAATCTTATTTATTCTGAAGTTAGTTTTGCGAGTGCAACAGATAAACCATTATTGCTGATGTTTTAGTTGATATTGAGCTCAGAAAACTGAAGTGATTATCAAAAGTTATTTTAGTCAAAGGGAAGTCTACCTTTCATGTGTTAAAATATATATATATATGTATATCTTTCCTGAAGTATTATTTACTATGTAAGTTATATTCAGTTGTTGCTGCAGTTCAGTTTGCTGTATTATGGCTCTCTTCTTTTTTGTTGATTTTTTTTGCAGGTCCAACTTAGTTAATGTTAATATTTTTAATACTTTGAGGATAAGCAAAATGTAATATTATCTGATTGAACACCTGCATGCTAGGTTATACTTACCTTTGTAAATATATGTCTTTGATGACATGATGTTGCAATGCATTTGTTAAGTGTCTATAAGCCAAGAATTCTTACTTCATATTATACATATTACAGTTATGAATGCAGGCGCTCTCCCTTTCAAAAACAGATTTAATACACAGTTGGTAAATTCAATATGTTTTGAGTGATAGTTAAATAGTGTAAGACATCTAAGTGGCATTTAAGAAAACTAAAGTTTATCTTTTACTGAAAAAAGTCTGTGTTTAAGTCTTAGAGACAGCATACAATTTTTTTATTTTTTTTTAAAGATGATCAACATTCAAATAGTTGTTAATGTGTGGCTTATGTTACTGGCTGCACTAAAACCCAAGGATAATGTATTCAATTCTAACACCATTAACTATATTTTTTTAGCCAATATATAATGGATTGACACTGCACAGTGAAGTTTGGCCTGTGGCAGACCTATAGCTGCCACATTTGATCACCAAATGTTAATCAGTGTTCGGCTTGATCTTCTCAAAGGGTTAGGAAAGTCTCATGAAGTACATGCGGGCTGCTTAACTGTTGTTGTTTTAGTCTGTTTTTGCCTGGTGGCACTGGCCCACACTGGTGTGAAAGTCTTTTAGCTGGCATATGTTAGAATGTGGGGGATTTAATCTTCTATGCCTCACAGCTGGGGCCTCGTTAAATAATGTAAGACACACAGGGGCAGTCTGTGGCTCGATTTTACGTTTGCCCTCTTCAAATACTTGCTCTTTGCCAATGGCATTGCTGAGAGTTTTGTAGGCAAATAACAAGAGATGATGGAGCTAGGGAGCACTGTGGAACTGTTAGATCTCTGTTCTTCATTGAAACAGGCACACTCATAACATATTTATACACTGAATGGTGTAATTAAATAGTGGGGCAACCTGAGGAATGAGGGAACATGGGCGGAAACTTGGAATTAAACGAATTTAAGTGGCATTAAACAATTAACAGTGTGCACTGAAACCCAATGGAGAGTTCATTGTCTGGCTAATTGGAATGAACAGTGGGGTAGATCTGTCACTACAAGTAGTGATCAATAAAATTCAAAACGATAAGGATCATACGCACATCCAGGCTGAGCTGTTTGAGTTGCATGAAGTTCAGTGTGAATACAAGTGTAGAAACTGCAACAGAAAGTTGGATTTAATACAAGATGACAATGTTTTGGATTCGAAATACTGGATTTCAGTTTCCAAACTATCCTATTAGTGTTGTTTTTGTGCATCTTCAAATAGCCCTGATTCCAGCCACTACACAGTCAACAAGGTCATCTTACACTCAGGTCGAAAATGACGGAATACTGATGGTGTAAACACCCAACAAACACACCCCCCAAAAAAAAAAAAAAATCATGAACTACATACAAATAAATGCAATTTCACCTTTTAAAGTTAAGTCTGTTGATTACCAAGTCCGTTTTTGCAAACAACCTTGCAAACTGAACAGTTTTGAATAATCCCTCGGTTTGTTTACACGTAATGAGTGGTCGCTGACTGATGTGTGGCACTGACAGCTGAGGGGAAGTGGAAGGGCGCTTCCATGTTTTAACAGGAGCATTAGGGTAAAGAGGTTGTTGGGATTTGCATGGATTTCATTCCTCGTGAGTCGGTCAGCTCATGACGAGCCATAGAAATTGGGTTAAATTCCAAACAAACACAAATACAGACGGGGAGTAATGGGGTCTGGTCTGGGATGAGATGCCGTCTGTCTGGATGCCTTGATTTTGGGATAGTTGGAGGGAGAGGGGATGTATGCATTGTGGATTGTATGTGGTGTGTACTTTTCCATGCAAGTGCACATGTTTACATTCAAGCATGCTATGTGTGTGAATCCTTGTGCGTGTTTGCATGTGTGCTCTTCTAGATATGTGGGTCTAAATGTGTGAGAGTGTGTTTGCTTAGTTGTGTCACGTGTCCGTTTGATGAGCGCCAAAACACAAAAGTGGAAAGCTGCCCAAAGGGTGATTGAAGTTGCTGACATTTTAAGGCTATTGAAAACAAAAGCTAATAGGCAGCACCACGTGCTGGAATCGTGTCTGGTTCATGTTTAACAAAACAAGGTCACAGAGGTTGTCAGGCCATGAATTCCATAAATAACTTGATAATGGGATTTTAAAACAAGCCGTCCACCAGTCATCTCCCCTCCTCTCACACCCTCCCTTTTGCCCGTAACGGGCCCTGTGTGTGTGTGTGTGTGTGTGTGTGTGTGTGTGTGTGTGTGTGTGTGTGTGTGTGTGTGTGTGTGTGTGTGTGTGCATGTGTGTGTCTTCAGAATAGAGGGAATATTAGAATGCAAATGGATTCACACCGCATCCTCATAAACAACGGTGTTCATTTAACCCTCGACCCCTGCATTTAACTGCCCATCAAGTCATTTGTGTTGGGCAAGACACATGGAAGTAGGCTGAGGGAGGCCAGCAGGGGTGAGCGTGCATATGTGTGTGTGTATGTGTGTGTGTGTGTGTGGGGGGGGGGGGGGGGTGCAAGCCAGCTCACTGGTGTGCAGTCTCGTTAGTATGTGCACATTAATGTGTGTTTATGAACACAATATGTAAGTGACTGTATGCATATACCAGTGTTTGGGTATGTGTTTACGTCTGTTGGTGTAGTTGTGTGTGCATCATTGTGTCAACACCTGCATCTGTGCTCACGTTTTCTTTCTTTTTTTTTTGGAGGTGTGGGTTTCAGAGTTTACCATTTGCAATGCTCAATTAATCTTGTCAGCATGAATTTACAGGGGAATTGAACACCTCTTAAAGTGGGCCTGGCTTTGTCACTCTCCCCTTCTCCATCCATTACAGAGACACAGACACAGTCCTTTGGAAGACCTTCTGCAGAATGCAGCTGATTAAACATATTAGAGTTTCCTTTAACACACAACACTGGCAAGGATAAATGTTACCCTAGTTTTAACCGTTTTATATCGTTCTGGACTGCAATCAAAGTACCTGAGGCCAGAGTCAATCTCTCTATCTGCTCCAATATGTCTCTCCTTTTCTTTATTTTTCAGCTCTTTTCCTTGGCTATTAAAATGGTTTATCTAAACACACACATTCTCTTTAAGTTTTTGTCTGAGAATATCATTCCTATTCCTCAACTCAGCACAAAGGGACAGTTTTCAGGCATCGCCAAACTTGTATGACTCTCCTCCCTCTTAGCCTGAGGCCTTTAACCCAGAGGCATACAGCCATCTCACCCCTCCGCTGTTAAACTGTAAAAGCTGGCAGTGATGTCTAAAAATGGACAAAAACTGAAAAGGGAGAAAAGCCTATGCCCTAAAAACAACACGACAGGTTAAAACAACAACAAACAAAACAAAAAATAGAGAATAAACAGAGACTGAACAGGTGGAGGGACACAGACCGAGCAGTTCAAGAGAGAGCAGGAGGAGAGTATCCCAGCCAGCAGCCCCTGCTCCAGAGAGCCTTACGTCTTTCCACTGCCTGTGAATACAGTTTTATACATACAGGAAAAAAAAGAAAGACATCCTACAGTGAAGTATAAAAGAAAAGATGGCAGTCGAGTTGTCTGACCAGCAGAGACAGATGACAAGAAAAATGCAGTTAGTCGTGCTGTTAAAGAGGATATAAGGCGAGAGTCAGTCAAAGAGAGACGGAGGGAGAGTGAGAGCAAACGGGGCTCATTTTAAGAGGGCACACTATGTTCTGTCCCCTGTCTCTTAATCCTGGGCGTTTGTCGCGGCTAATTATGGTGGACAAGCCTCTTTATCGAACCTGCTCCTGCCATCAGCATTAGGATGCATGAGCTGCGCCTGTTGTTTTAAACGCTCTCATTAACCACACAAATCAGTGCTGTTGACAGAGTGCTTTTGAATTAAGCGTCTCGCCCCCACCGCCGCACGCCAATGCTTGCAGGGCCCAGGACAAGGAGCAATTTATAACACCATTAGCCACACTCGCCGAGGTTACAGGCATCAAAATTGTTCCCGTCTAATTATTCTTAATGGATACAGGGAGGGAGCGACGCTCAGGACAGCTTTTTCATTAGCCCTCAATCAAGAGGGTCGGGGGAGAGAGGGGTGGGCCAAATGTACTGCTCAGGCAAACGGGAAATCAAAAATAATCGTGTTTGCTTTTTTCATAATACAACACGAATGCATAGATGGAGGGAGGAGGTGGTGGGGGTGAGTGAGGAGATGCTGAGAGGAAAAAAGAAAAAGCAGTGCACTTGACATTAGAAGAATCCTTACTGTTGTACTAGTGAAGACGCGCATACAGAGGAAGTAACAGTTCATTTGCTTTTACTGCCTTGCAGACTAATGGCAGAATAAACTTATGCTGCGTAATAGATTTCTAAGACGTGGTTATTTATAAATGAATGCAGAAGTGAAGTTCAAAAGGAAAACATTTAATTGTTCAGAGAGGGGAGTTGCTGATGAGGTCTCGCCTCTGTGAACTCGTGTCCCCCGTCACTGTTAACAATTAAGGAACAGCTGTGGTAAAACTGTACTTTATTAATGAATCAACCTGGACTGATGAATAATTGAGTAAAGGATAGCTAATAATTTCTCCTTAAATAACAATTTAGCCTGTGGCTGGCCAGACACTCACCCTAACAAGTCACTTGTAACCAAATTGTGACTAGGCCTGGTTTAACTATGTAACATATAGCCAAGGGGCCAATCATTTACTGTCTATCAACTGTCTGACTTCAAATACCAGGGTACTCTGCCGGCAATTAAATTCCCCCAAAGAGTGCTCGATCATGCTGTATCTGTCATCTCGCTGTGGCGCCCAGAAGAAAAAAGGAGGGAAGCCAAATAGTGAGTGTTAACCATCTTTTTACAAGCCATTAAACGGGAGGACATTACCGTGCGACATAGTCCCTTAACGAGGACTGACATATGCGAGCGAGGCAGTTAGCACCTAACATTAAGACGCAGCGGCCCACTGATGAGATGGGACATTGTCCATGGGGGAGGTATCAGCGTTAATTAGGGGATAATCGGCTGTGCTCTACATCTCCCCTTGCCACCATAACCAACATCCTCTCCCCCCACCTTACAGATGATATGGTAAAGGCAAGGGTGGGAGGGGGGGGGGGGCATAGTTCATCTGCAGACAGTATAATTTGCTGCTGTTATTACAGTGGAGACTGATGCTCGTACTCTCTGCAGGAAGGAAAAGGAACCAGCTGGCAGTACCTACCAGAGGATGCATCATGCCAGGATGTGGCGGAGGAAACGCAGTACATTAATCACTTTCCTGCTGGCGCACTATGCCACTCCTTACCGATACCAATATCAGAGATGCAGCTAGATTTTGTGACATTATAAAAAAAAGAAAGTAATTGGTATATATATATATATATATATATATATATATATATATATCCTGGTTCTCTGGCAATAATACAGAACTTAATTTAAACATTAGAGAACATTAGCATACATATAAAGCAGTTAATTGATCTATTTTTACAATGACACAGAAAGGGTGATGAGGGAGCACACTGGTCATATATGACGTAAGCAGGGCACATGGCAAAGTTTCCCAGGCCATCTCCACTGACCCTGCAGGGCATCCGGAGGCACTGAGAAAGACAGAATCAGGCTAAGCATCCCTCGTGCTCCTCAGTTTGGCCCATAGCACTTTGTGTCACAATCGAGAAACAAAAGAGGAGCACATGCTAGAGCGCACACCGTTTGCACATATGTGCATGAAAGTATGTGAAGTGTGAGAGACGAAACTGTGGGATGAAGAGAACACGGAAAAGTAGCAAGACAACGAAGATGTGAAAGAAAACGGTCTTAAAGTGGATGCCAACTGGTAGAAGATGTTGGAGTCGTCAGGCTTTTCACCAAAAAAAAATCATATTGATTCTTTTCAAGCGATGGGCTTTTCCTTCATCTAAATCACCGGTGTTAACTGGACCAGGATAACACGCTGCTCCCCCTTTTCCACTATGCCCCTGGGCCACAGTGATGTACGGTGCTGGACAGGCCAGAATCATGCCTTCCAGCAGAGCCGGCCAATCAGGTTGAATTATACTCTCTAGGTGCCGGAGCGACATGTCAGGGGAGATTCGGGTTGGACACAGCGAAGCTTGGTTCGTGTGGTCAGTCAGTGCCCTAGAGACAAATGCCTCCGCTTCCAAATGTGATAGGCTGGCAAAAATGTCCATCTCTTTGCATGGCCACAGGTAATGGATGGGCATTGAAAGCGAGCATGAACCTTACCGTGTAATCTAACAAGAAACATAAACCATTTTGGTTGACGTGTGCTCAGTTATATTTATCTTGCTGAAATTACTCAATCACTTTTATGAAACCGTGAGGTACAGTGCTCCAGAAAATCAAGGGAAGTACTGTACTTTTACATACTTTCACACGAGGAATATGTTGTTTTAAATTCCTGTTTTCAGCATTTTCAATTTGCTTTACAGTAAAGACACATTTTCTGTGTTGTTTTCCTATATTATGTTTGCAAATGCTTTAATGTATGGCGCTGCATGAAACATGCACTCAAGGTCTTACCAATCTACAATAAAACACGGTTCAGGTGGAGTAAAAAAAGAAATAAATAGAAGGATAATCAAGTGTATTAGAAATAAAGGCTGTGATTCATCCATGACGAATTATGAACCGTTTTATCTGTGCAGATCCCAGAATACAGGAAGAAAGAGGCTAAAATGCGGGAAAGCATGGTAATTAAGTGAGACTAAAAGACAACGATAAGCAGTGATTAATATTCGATTAAAGCCAGAGGAATTTCCTTTCAAACTAATTAGGCGTTTATTAATCCGATTTGTAACCCCTGAAGTGTCGCAGAATATGCTGAATGTCAAAATGGAGTTGGCTCCTCATGCGAACCATCAGAGCAATTGTTCACTTCGATGCCGTTTCCCCAACACCTCATTCAGCAGACACATCAGAGGATGACACCAACTTGCTGTTCGTAACAATCCCAACCAAAGAAGTGTAACCATGTCTATCAGCTAAGCAGCAACCTTTCAGACCAAAGTTTTTTTTTTGCTCCACACAGCACAAAAGAACATCAGACTGAGGGTTGAATGACGTTCTGTTGCACCTTGAAGCAGACGAAGACCGATAGATAGAATCCATTAACAGAGACAGAAGAGAACAACAGAGAGAGAACAAGGGCATTTACAGTTTATGTGCCTCAACATATTATAATAACAGTTTCTGTGTAGTCTTTTTTCTAACAAAACGACCTGTAGCACCATTATAGGTCGCGTTTATCAGTCCCATATTGTGAAAGTTCTGATTACCTTTTCTTTTTGATCATAAAGCCGGCCTAGGTGATAAATAAATGGTGTGAAAGTGTCAACCAACCGTGACGTCACATATTGGTTCGTGAGCTGCTGATCTGAAGCCTCAGTTCGTCATTTCTGCTGTCACCATCTTGCTATTTTGGAGCCAGAAGAGACCGTATGTGAACGAGCTGAGGAGGAGTGGGCGGTGGATGTGACTCGATCTGATGGAGAACATGAAAACACTATGCCCGGCCATCTATAACGGAAACTTCACTGTACGACAGGCCTGTCAATCAAACAGACACGCCCCCAAACATACCGCTTTGAGGCCTAATATCTAATTAATGATGCAAATATTTTCAGATGAACTGACAGAAAACGAATAAGGCGGAGTGACTTCAGCAAATGATACTATAATGACTCCTGGGAAAAAAAAAAAAAAAAAATCTATGACTGTATTTTATGAGAGAATTTAAATCGGAGTCTATGGAGCTGGAGGCTTTTTGGAGCCAACCCGTAGTGGCCCTCGGTGGTATTGCACTTTATGGCACTTCCACATTGACCTCATGTCAGACCCGGAAGGTTTGCCCACTTTTATATACAGTCTACGGTCAAAACGCTCAGTTGGAGAAATGCACACATTCTGTTTTCAACAACGAGGCTGTTTGAATATCTGCAAACTGGTGATGTCACAAACTTTTTATGCAGAAGAAAACACCAAGCAAGCATTCAGTTGTGTAGCAATCAAGCTCCACAACAGAAGAAAACCTGTGGTTGGCCGGGGTGTGTATCACGTGGAAAAGACTCAGCCAATCAGGAGAGAGGCTCATTGATATGAATGCACCTTGAAGAAAAATACAAACAGCGCATGTCCTTGGTATTGCTCCAGAGACAGGCGATGTAAAACTATGTTGAGATTGTTTGATACTTAAATCCACAAAAATATTTTCTTGTGGATACAAAACACTGGCAAAGTGTAAAAAGAATTAGACCTTTATTACTTCTAATGCAGTCTTAATCAACTTAAAGTAACTTTGCATGCTCACTGAAAGTAGTCTGGGTAACACCTTGGATGTAAAAACACATCCAGTTTAGGAGCAAAAGCTGCAATACAAGACAGCATCCTTTCAGCCTAAATTGAATACAAATAATACATTGTTAGGGTGATGTGAATTTGGTAACCTTCATGATTACAAAAAATAATGCTGCAAGCCAGCTGACAAGTCTTGAAAGTTGTGTGTGAACAGCCCAACAACAGGTGTCAAATTTGTGTAAAAAGCAGCCTGCAGTGGACTTTTGGGACAAACCAACTGAGGAACAGGAACAAGTCAAGAAAAGAAGAGAAGAGAACAATCATGTGTGAAAAATGATTTAAACTGCGAACCAAAACAATCCAGAGGCATCTCAGCTCCTCATCACTGATCACAATCGAACCAGATATTATCAGAAACCTACTTTAATAGCTTGACGGATGCTTTTACCTCGAGGTAAATAATAAGAAAACACCTGCTTTTAGTTAGTGCAGATGGCACTATTAGTGCATGTTAATGTTCACTGCTGGATTAATGAGTAGTCCGACAGTTTTGTCAAGCTGAATGATCAATAAGCAGAGTGTTGGACTGTATATGGAGTTTCAGACTTGGCGGCAGCTGCCATACAGTCAAAATTCATGTTCAATGAGAGTTAATAACTTTCCTTTTTTGGATGAAAAATAAAGCAATGTGTTGTGAAACAAAATAAAAACAAACACTGTTAGTGATTCCTGTGTGAACACAACATTTTGTTGTTACAATTGTTGTTTTAGGTGGCTGTATTATAATGACAGGTGTTAATTAATGGCATCTGATTCTCTATGAACTTAAGCCACCTAACACTTTAGAGCATAACTAGAACAAGTGTAATGACAAATATATCAGTACTGGGCAACGTCTCGTATATCAGTACAACATTTATTTAGCATAGAGAGAAAACTGAGTGGTACAATGACAACTGTAGAAGCTTGTGACGGTCTAATACATGTACCGGATTTCATAACTTTAAATATTTTATTGCCATTAAGGACAGACATCACTGAAATATAAAAACGTACAGACAAACAGAAAGACTCTTTAGTGTGCAAAACTCCAGAGCCGAACTGGGAAGGAGATCGAGAGTCTATGGTTCTGTTTCCCTCCCTTCCCTTTAAAATCTCTCCGTCTATTGTAATGTATGTGTGTGTGTGTGTGTGTGTGTGTGTGTGTGTGTGTGTGTGTGTGTGTGTGTGTGTGTGTGTGTGTGTGTGTGTGGCTGCACAATGTGGTCATGAGGCCTGACAGGGCACTCCGGGGGGCACAAACCAGTGCCACGTCCATCCGCCTCTCTCTCCACAACGCCACGCCACTTCCTGACAGGGTCCCCGCTACCTCCTTCTGCGTAATTTAACACTGCTTTCCCAGGGTCCCCGATCGAGTGAAGCCCAGACACACAAGGACATGTTAAACACTGCTCATACGTCTTGTCGAGTCTACTCTAAGATTTTCACCGCCTGACCCTTTACGTCTCGTTACTCAAGTGGCTTTCGGTTCAAGTTGGCAGCTGATTCCAGGAACTTAACCTGTTTCCACATACGTGTATCCCCACAACCGCTCGCAATATAAATTAAGCCAAAACCGAGTTTAACCTAGTTTCTTAATCTGATTTTTGTGGGAATTATTTTGTGTTAAACTTTTCATTTCTTCACATTGATTCTCTAGTCACACACTATCTCAGCTCCCTTTTTCTTCCTACCTTTGACAGTTTTGTGTAAAACAACCCTGATCCTCAGCCTAAGCTCTCTGTCTCTGCTATCCGTCGAGCTTCCCTGCCTGGCCTCCATCTCCAAGCTCCCCTCTCCCCAATGGTTCTCTCATCTCGCTGCCCTGTTTGACAGCTTCATCTGATCCACAGGACTTTCAGCTAGTATATCTGGCATTCTGCCCTACCCACAGGACTCTAAATCCCACGGTTCATCCTCTTAGGGCTACCTTCCTCCAGCTTCCTCTTCCCACTGGCTCTCAATGTGTGGCAAAGAGCTATCGTTTCACTCCTGACTTCAGCACAGGTAAGGCTCTCAGGGGTTAGCTCGCCTGTTCTCACAATCCTGTAATGCTTGAACACTGAGGCGGAGACTGCATCCTCCGTTTGAGGGAAATGGTGTGTCCCCATGTAAAGCGACAGAAGCTTTGCGTAGCGACTTCTTGGTGTGACACAGCGACTCATGCAGCGCTACATGTGTTAATGAAGGAACGGTGACTCATGAGGGACACAGTGAGAAAGGGGCCTGCTGCAATGTATACGTTTCCTATGTTTGAAAATTCTAACTAAGCCATCTCACATCCTCTGACAAAATATGGTATTGAACGGTTTTGTATTTATCCGTTTTGGCTATAATTAAAACAGACTTTGAGTATAATCCTTTAGATAATAAAAAAAAATATGACGTACATAAACATTTTAGAAGAGGTTATGCAAGCTGCAGCCCTGTTTTGTAATTGTCAATTCCCTTCTGTTCTGGCCTCAATTAGATCCTTTAAGTATACCTAGAGGCAGCTTTGGGTGCTAAGCTGACTGTCTGACTGTCTTTGTGTGAATGTGAGAATCAAGTGAAGTTTGTTTATGTATTCCTAAATCACAGGATCAGAAGGCTGTGTAACCTGCATAACATCCTTGACCCCTATGTCCTTAAAATCTTGATTCAGATCCAGAAAAAAAAAAAAAAAGAACAAAGTACCAAAAATCTCAATTGGAGCGAGAAAGGAAATATCACAGAGACACACGTAGAGAGTAGGCAGAAGATTTATACAACTGCAAAAACACGGTATAAAAAGCTATGAAAAAAGACAACAGTACAGAATAACTTAATAAACTATGGTATAGATCCACAACACTGTCGCTAGACAGGAACATCAATACACAACAACTTTTTCAAAACTTTAAAATTGTAATTTCCCTCAGTATCCTCACATGACAACTACAGTACAATTAAAACTATGTAATGATCCTGGATGTGGTAAATAAAATATGTTTAGGTAACGGTTACTAAACCACCACCCTGACCTCCAAACTCCTACTTTCTAGGTCATAAATGGCAGAGCACCTCTTTCATTGGCAGTGAATGTAAAGCAAGAGGTCCAGATTTGTTTAATATGTATATAATTCCAAAGAAATTTGGGCTGACGTGGATATAATTTGTCAGCATGGAGTGAAAGATAATTAAAATGTACAAGAATGACAATATAGCACAAGACGAGTCTGTGTTCAAAGTGCAAAAATGTAGCACATTGACAATATTTTCTGAGGAACTTCCATTATACTCGGTTAAAAAGTTTCATGCTGAATGTAAAATTGTACAGTTTGACATCCTACAAGTTTGAGTGCACATTCCCAGGCAGGAGAAGCTGTCAGACATACAGACAGCAGAGATCACAATACTCACACTAGTCTTGGGCTGACCAACTCCTCCCCCTTCTGGTCAACTACACATACCCCCATCTGAGAACACACAAGACACACAATCTCTCTATGGCTCACACACACAGGAATCCTCCCCACCCCCCTCCTCCTCATTTAGTCGGACAGCAAGGGTCCCCGCTGCCCCTAAGCTCCTGTTAAAACCACTCCTCACCTCGCATGTCACGAGGCCATGTCTGTCATTTTGAATCCGCCCATCCTTTCCCGCTCTCGCACTGAGGGCCAAGAGGTTAATAGGGACCGAAACAATAGTCCAGCGCAGACACAACAAACAATGGCCCGTGGGAGCAGTTTTCCTACGGGCTGCATCATCTCCCACCACCCCCTGCATGTTTCTCCATCTGCGTTTTCCCTCTTTATCCCCATCTCTCCCTCTTCCTCTGCTTCTCTTTCCCTCCCCAGCTCCCTCTGACAGTACCCGTCAATACCCTTATCTCCTGGACAGTCATTTATACCTATTTGCAAGGTTAATTGCCATTTCATTGGCTGCTATTTATATTTTTAAAGCCTTGTTAGGAGACTAATAAAGTGACTGTGAAGATGCTGCAGAAAGGTAATTACCACATACGGTTAACAGTCGGGTGGTGTAAAGTGAAGAGGATGTTGCATTGTCATTTCAGTGGCAGAGTTGAGCGTAATTGTTTCTCTCTGCTGGTGTTGGGAGGGTGATAGAGAGGGGGAAAGCTGTTAGACATCCAGTTAGACAAGTGTGTGAAGCAATGAGGAGGGAGGCACGAGGTCCTGGAGGTGCACTGACTTATTTGTGGCGTGTGTGTGTGTGTGTGTGTGTGTGTGTGTGTGTGTGTGTGTGTGTGTGTGTGCGCGCGCGACTAAACTAACATGTTTCTCCTCTGTCGAAACCCATTTTACCTCATTTGATTTTAATTAAATTATCCGATTCTTTTCATGTGTTCATTTATGAAGGATTATAAAGCAAGATAAAAATGAGAATCCTGTAGAGGAAACCATTGTGGACCTAAAACCATTACGATGTAACATCAGGTATTGAATAGTTGATTACGATAACTGACAATTGGTGGTTAATTGTCATATTCAGCTTGGAACAACCAGATGATTGCGATGCAAGCTGTGATGAACTGTCAACTTACTGAGCTGATTCGATCCTGTTCAAACATTATATCTCAGTCCGTTTTGTGTGTTTTTCAATGTAAATGTTCACTTACACAATAGTCAGACAAATTTATTTCAGCTTTGCTGTGTATGCGCGTGCACACATGCACATGAATATCAACACGTGTTTTTTTTAGATTACTATACGGTATATCGTCAGTTAATCAAAATAAGTTTGACTGAAATATTTTTGACACAAGTGAAAAACTCCTGCATGCTGCGTCTCTTACTATTTGGCAAACTTAGTCTACATGACCTTCATCAGGCAGATGATCTGGATGAATGGAGCAGGAAGCACCTGTCACTAACTGGAGGACAAAATTAAACAGTTTACCCGTGTTCGCATTCACTTCGCCAGAGACAAAAATGTGTATTTTATAATTCCAATGTCTTCTGCGCATTAAAAGCCTCTTTAATGAATAAATGAATTTATACTCCTGCGCAAGACGCAACACAAAATGACACAGCTTTGACAAAATGAAGTCAACCTCCATTCAAACTTTGTCTTTGGTGTCATAGAATTTATATATTCATCTTTCCCATTTTATATTTAAGATGACAACACTGCTTTTATATTATGGAGGACTATACAGATCCCAGACGTCGACAGTGTGAGAACAGCAAAAGACAGAGAGAGGGGAGAGGTGAGGGAAGGAAGATGGAGAAGAATACAATGAAGTGGCTTAACAGCCTGAGGCTTCTCAAATCCGTCCCGAGCGCTCATACGGCAAGCTGAGGCAGAGAAAGAAGTCAACTCTTCGCCTTCTGTTTGCTCAGCAACCTAACCCGGCAGGGAGGCAACGGCGAGAGAAAAAGGGGCAAATGTGCGGGGCGGGTGGGATGGGATGGTGTAGGGATACAGACGGGGTTGGCCGAGGTCACATTGTTGATTTCATTCTCTATTTTTTGTCAGCTCTGCTTTTCTACCGCTCACCCCCTCCCCATACACACATAAACTTGCTCTGCGCAGGCTGACGCGCACACGCACACGCACACACACACACATCTTCAAAACACACAGATACCAATCCTCTGGAACCCCCAAGAGAGAAGTGATCAGGGGGTGTCCCCTCCAAACATGTCCTCTCTCCCCCGCTATAACCCCCCTTGCTTATTTTGCTCTGCCATTGTGTTTTGTCAGAGTCAGCAACAAAACGGACGGTCAAGAAAAAAGATAGGGGGGGAAAAAGAAAAAAAAAAAAAAGGGAAAAAAGACTATCGATTAGCCTTCAGAGCTCCACGTGGGCCACTTTCATCGATTAGGAGTGAGAGACCAGCAAAGCACTAGCCATGTTCCTTCTCCCTCCCTCTCCCTCTGTCTCCCTCTGTCTCCCTCCCTCTCCCTCTGTCTCTCCAGGGTCCTTTGTCCATGAAGAGAGCGATATAATGGGCCTTTGAGAGGGAGTGAAGGAGGGAGGCAGGAGATGTAGGAGAGAGGCAAGGGACAAGATGGAGAAGGAGGGGGAAGGAGGGTGAGGAGGCGGTGGGGAGGGTGACGTCTGTGGTGTCTAGAGAAGGATAGGAGAGTTCGGGCCTTACGGCATGGAGGGTGGGGGGGGGGTGTACAGAGGGATGGTGGACGGGGGAGGGAGGGAGGAGGGGAGAGGTAAAGAAAGACACCAAGGCGAGAAGAGAAAGTCTCAATGACAAAAGGTCGGGGCAGCTGGGCTTAGGGCGACAGGGACCAAAGGGAGCAGCGGGATAATCTGCTAAAGCCCAGAAAGGAGAGATTCAGCATGCGCGCCACCCTCGTAGGGCCTAAGAGCAAATTTGCACATAAATAAGGAGCCAACTTTGCTTTGAACGGGAGGTCGAGGGAGAAAGCATCAGAAAGGGAGAGAGAGTCGGGAGATACAGAGCGAAGTGTTGGAGCCACAGCTGCCTGCTGGCTGGTCGCAACTGGACCTAGACAAAGTTCAGCATTTCAAGCTCCGCAAGGGAGGTTTAGTTTAGTCCCCCCGCCCCTCTTCCTCATGTTTGAAAAAAGTAAGCAAAGATATTTATCATTTATTCACCCCCACCCCCTTCACACCTTAGTTTTTTCTTCCTCTCCATAGCTCCTGGCCCTGAGCTTTCTTAGTTCGGCCCTCAAAGACTGCTCTGTCTTCTGTGTCGACATCCATGGACTCGGGGGACAAGCGTGTGTGTTTTTGAGGGCTGCGGGCTTTGTTGTGAATGCACTGCACCTCTCAGACGCCGGGCTCTTAACGATGACATACAAGCGCAGTGCAGAAATACAGCGACTCACACCAACACAAAAAGAAAACAGAATGAGCATGTATAGAAAAGAAAATGTTTTTTAGTGAATACAAGCTCAAAGTACATGCGCACATACCTATAAAATCAAAAGCACTGCTCACCTCCACAAAATATTGGTTTTATCTTATTTATATTGGGTAGCTCAACAACAAATATCCCAGTTGTTGATTCAATCCTCCCTTTATGACTCAACATGGATTTACAGGATCAAAGACTTAACCGGACCTCATCAGGTTGGCTAACAGTTGTTTCTCATTTGTTTTTACACTTACTGCAAAAAATATTTGCAATGGGCACCCTTGCAAATTCATGATATTTACAAATGTGCCCTTGGATCCTTTAAAACTCATGCACAAATTTACACGGTATAAAGCACTTCACATTCTTAATTGTAGGTCGAAAATATCCTCCCGAAACACCTCTACAATAACCACTCGTGTCACCTGCGAAGTGAAGTGAAGTAGAACAGCTTTCTTCTGTATTGAAATACTGCGTATCATTCATAAATCGAAAGAACACATTAGCCAGCTTTCCATAAAGTGTTTTACCATGCAAGTTATGTTTTTTTTTTTTTTCTTTTTAGTCAGGTATGCTGTGCTTGACAGGGAGGTTCTGGGGTAGGAGTTCTTGCAGAGATTCTTGCAGAGAGGAATGATTCAGGAATGAGTTGAACCAGTGCAGGTACTTATCGATCAGCTTGGAAGTTATGAACGGGCTGTCATTTCCCTTTCATGAACAGCTCAATAGGTATTGACTGCAGATGAAAAGCGTGTGCAAGTATGGCCAGCCTTAAGGACGGGACAAAGAAAGAGGAGATGACGAGGAGGACTCAATGAGGAGCATATGGGCCCTTGACATGCGCGGTCATCAGTGCAAACAGACGGACGCACAGAGACTGAACTCGGACAATAAATTCACCCCAACGCGCTGTGCTGCGTTATTTTACGTAGGGCCGAGCCTGAAACAGTCATACGAGCCAAACACTGAGACCCCCGTAAACACACGACGCGTCCAGACGCACAAACATCTGACAAAGTGGCCCGGTGCGGTTTGAGACGTGATGAGATCACAGTAAGAACACATTGTCATGTGGAGCGGGAACAGGAGGGGAGATAAAGACGGGGATTGGAAATGGAGGGTGAGGCGGCGGGAAGAGGGGGGGGGGGGAGAGACTCGCCGGACAGAGGTGTGTGGATGAGCGGCACTGTGGGAGAGCGGGGGGGATTTGCGGAGGTGGCGTGTGGCCGTGTCACCGCGCGGATCTCGAGCCGTTGTGTGTGCAGTCGGTGGACATTGACAGGCATGTGTCGCCTACTGAGCACCATCCAGATCACAGACACCCTACAAGGCGCAGATGAAGGGAGGGCTTTGGGCCTCCCTAATCCCGGCTCATCCGTGTTCCATGTTCCGCGGCTCCCGACCATGCTTAGCAGAATTTCACGGCGGAGTCTTTCCGCAAACCTAAAACCAGCGTGCTCCACTAAAGGGATAAGGCCGGGTGGCAATAGGATGAGCAACCTTTTGTCACTCGCAGGCCCCTCTTGGTCTCATTCAACAGTGGCGAACACCATCTTTGTTTGCCGTCCTCTTTCACGTCACCTTTTATCCCTAGTCTTTGATCTCAGTCTGATAGTTTTGTTCACTATCAACTTTTGTGTTTTATTTCATTTTCTTTATCAAACCTTACTTCTCTATATCCGTTGTTCTTTTCACTGATGCTCAGAGTCGAGCGAGCAGAACGATATTTGTGCGGGGATGAGGCGCAGACACAGGGTGGGGATAAAGAAGGGAATTAAAGAAAATCCAAAAAAAAAAGAAGAAGGAAGACATAAAGGATGGAAGGTAGATAGCAACCTCCCCCAGCAATTTACTTTGCTGAACAGGAGCGCCCACAGAAAAAGGAACCAAGGTTTGAACTGCTGCCATCAGATGCCAGCTGATGCCATCCTTCTCCCTGAGACACAGGCATATTGCTGCGGGCGCAAAGGGAGCAAATCCACACCAGAACTAAGTCTCCCTAAAGAATAGCAAAGCAGGAAGACAACAACTAAGCACGTTAGTTTCACCTCCACGAATATGCATGTGTGTTGGCAGGGGAATGAAAGATGAGTGGCCTTTTGCAAAACCTAGACAATTACAACAGAGCAGCACTGTTGTGTGCCGCACAAATAACGCCTCCCCAGGAATCACCGGTGATGGGAAGCAAATGTGAAAGCTGCCATTGGTTTTTTTGTGACGAGCAGAAGAATGTGTGTATTTACTGCATGTTATCTCAAAACCCAAACACATTAGGGGCTATTCAACATATACAGGGTTGAATCTTTCAGCCCATTCATTCTGGGCATTTTCATCATTCTGTTTGTCTTTAGGGCAAATTGTCCTCTTTAGATTTGTTTTGACTCTATGCAGTCTGAGAATCTACATGATGAAATACTTCACTACAGTTGAAATCCTATAAGGAATGCACCATTAGTTAAAATTCCCCCGCGATAGCATGCTCTACATGTCCACAGCAAAGGTACACTTCGGTGCACATTGCAGAATCCAAATCAGGCTGATCTCACACCAGAACACCTCCTTTGTTGTTTGTGAGCCTGACGTTACCTCCCTGTAGCCCACTCACACATCTTAATTACAAGATAGATAGGCCCATCCTGGCAGTATAGTGTGATCGCTGGCCTGTCTCTGTCTCTGTGCTTAGGCATACAGCCGACTGCTGAGCAGTTTACTCCAGCTTTGATAGCAACAGCATCAACAGCAGGACCTAATGGGGTGCATGACCGAGAGATCTGAGCACGGGCCTTCCATATGCATCTCCCCACTGCATCACAAATCTCACGCAGTATTACCATGGGCCTCGGAGAGAAGGGTAAGCTATGCTACGCTAGCGATGTTCAGTCACGTAACATCACAGTAAATGGGATTTTTCACATTTGTGTGCGTGTGCTTGAGTGCACAATGTGAGCACAGCCTCTGTGGGTTTGTAATTTGCAGAGACTGTGAGGAGGCCTCACTAGTGTGTGTTTTAATTTCTTGTGTGTGCGTGTGTGTGCGCGTGCGTGTGTGTGTGCGTGTGTGTGTGTGTGTGTCACAATATCATTATGCGTATGCGCGTTTGTAACCACCTCTGTGCAAGTACATGTTGTTTACTGCCTCTTCGGCGGCTAGACTGCATGACAGCGTCCGACACCGTGGGGGTAAAAAATAGCAAATGGGTGCGGGGAGACAGCGCCAGGGTTATATAGCGGCTTACTGGGGAGCTGTTTAGTTTTATGTTAATTGAAGGGGGCTTACACAGAACTCTATTGACAGTTAACATGCCCTTCAAGGTGTTCTTTGTGGTTCAGCACTTCTGTCAAGACAGAGGCAGTCATTTTGCTTCACCTTTATTTATATGCTTGACTACTCAGAACATTATGGAACACTGTGGGGCCCCGTAATAGATGTGGGGGGGTGGGGGGGGTGGGGGGGCAGGTTTGTGTATGGGAGGTCAGATGACTCGCAGACGACCCAACCAGGTGTCTGGACCCTACGTGACTCATCCGACGGGGATGGGGATGGCCGTCCATGAAGGGGTAACTAAGGGGTAAGGGAAGAATAGAAAATAAATAAAGAATATCGATAGTTTTTTTTCTTGGATATTATGCAAACCTGACAGGGCAAGAAGACAAGTATGAGAGGTTATAGGGTGGATTTTGTTTCGTGTAAGGTCGTTCGTCTCGATAGAGTAATACTTGAAAAAGAACCTTTTTTTGACCGCAGCAACAATCATAATACATGTTGACCTAGATACAAATAATACAGACTGAACTTCGAACATCGCCGCCTGCCCGTTTGAAGCAAAGACGCGTATTTCATTTGAATTCATGAACACACTTGAAGACTGTTTTGATAAGTGGGGAGTGAGTGTCACTGCCATTCCATGTCTAATTGGTTGAGCGTACATCTTGAGACAAGACCAGACAGGGTTTCCCGCTCCGAGATCAGAGGGCTCAAACAGCAGCCCAGTCTTCCATCACGCCACCAAGGTCACCTGTCACTTAGCACCCTTCGACCACTGTGCATGTTTGATTTTGGTTGACACGTTAACAGACAACTGTGACATTTACTTGTGGATGCCACGACGACCGTGCCCTTTAAACTCCATCTTCACACTCCAACAACCCCGCGACTCTGCCGGAGCGGCAACAGGCCACGTTTGAAAAGTGTAATCACCAATTAGAAAGTGATTAAAAATGCATTGGAATCAATTTAGTATTCAACATAAGGTGACGTTAAACCATACCGCCGTAGCCTCTGTTGCTGTACCACCACCTTACGCCCTATTCATCAAATACACGTAAAGCTCATCATGCATCGCCCAAATTAGCATCGGCGCTTCTGTGCTCAATAGAAATAACGAGGCCCGGACACAACAAACATTGTCATTTTCGATCAATAAAATAAGAAAGACCTCCCGCTAAAAGGACAGTGATGAAGTACAACAGGACAGAATGAAGTCACTCTGCTAATATTAGCTCGGTTTGAGAAATGTCAAGCTTGTGACGGGGGCTAGATGGCTACAGCTAATCATTTAGGTTAATTGAGGTTTCCAGAAAGCTGGGATTGGTAGATTCCCCTTCTCTGCTTCATGTGATTCCATACCCACCCTAATTATGTAACCCACTATTATCACAGTGCGACCTACAGCTAATTGGGAGGAGATACCACTTAACGGTACAAGCAAAGGTGGGCGAGGTTAAATATCCTTTGACACACCGCCTCCTACATACACGAATAAAATGGCCTCATGACCCCGACTGTAGTTTTGGGGATGACGGGTAAACTTGTCGATGGAACTGCGAAGTCCTTCTAATCACTGGGCCTCTTCAGAGTCTATTTCGCTACTACCTTGTTCACCTTTGTGCCCTGGTCAGGTTGGCAAATCAATGAAACACGGGTCAAAATGGCTGCCTTCGTGACCCCGAGGTGGCCGACCGGAGGCCGAGCAAATGCTCCACTTCGGCACCGGACCCCCGATGTACCAGCACAAAGCTGCTCGTCGTGCAATAAAGATGATTTAGCGCTGCAACTCCACCTGCCCGCCACCATTCTCAGGTTTGTGTGCCTTTTGATTAATCATGGGCCAAGAGGGATTTATTGTACGGGGGATATTTGCCTCAGCGATTTAATAATGGTAGAGGAGGAACGCAATTAATCAGAGGGGGTCCACGCATGCCCCCTTTCCAAAAAAAACATGTAGAATTAATGACTATGAATATGTATATTTGTTTGTTAGCAGTGTATAGCGTTTGCATTCTTGTGTCTGAGCTGCATTGCTGAACACGGTGCTCAATAGCAGTTTGCTGCTCTGTGAATAACATCGCCCATTGTGTGCTGTGAATAAAGTATATACCTATCTCATGGGTGGCCGGATATCATCGCGCTGGCATGGGTTGGTGGAACTGCTTATTATTGTGTTTTGATTCGGCATCTACAGGTCCATCAGATATCTCAACTCCCTCTGCCTGTACACATGTACACACGCACTAACACACAGAGAAATCACACACACACACACACACACACACACACACACACACACACACATTGCCACATATCTTCGTTTTCCTTTCCCCTGTGCTGCGAATACGCTCTCAGGCTTGTGCAGGTATGGGAACCTCCCTCCCACTCTCATAATCATGTACGGGCAGCCTGGTACTATAGAAAAATAATGATGTGCCGTCCTGTTGGCTCATTTATCAGCATGTTTTACAACAGGCGCCGGGTGGAAGTAATTAAACTCTGCCATCATTACAATGAGCCAGGCCCCCCTCTTAATAGACACCCAATGAGACACTAGAGGCTTGCCTGGTAATTGTAGCTCCCACATTTCTATCCACTCTTTCTCTCTCTCCTTCTCTTTCAGAGTATGTGTGTGTATGTGTGTGTGTGTGTGTGTGTGTGTGTGTGTGTGTGTGTGTGTGTGTGTGTGTGTGTGTGTGTGTGTGTGTGTGTTTGTCAGTCTACAATCCCCTTGTTTCATGTGTGGTTTTAATTAGTGAAGAAACAGAGCTGATAAGCAACTGAGAAAAAGAGAATGAGCAAGTGAATTACAGAAAGAAGGTGAGGGTCTTTTGCTCCCGTGTGTCATTTTGACCCTATTTAACAATGGATAAGTCAAATTAATCCATTCAACTGTAAATAGGGATTACAAATTGACACAAAGAACTGTATCAGGGAAGCAACAGTCATAATCTGCCGTCATTTAAAATGTACAGGTTGTTAAAAGAGGACACTCATCAAGAACTGCCTAGAATTTACGGTGTGCACATGCATCTACTTAGCCTGTTCAGAAGAATAGAAAAAGTGTATAATCCCTGTCATTTGATAAACAGATAAATACCTTCCACAGATAATCCGGCATTTATAAAATTTCTGCAATAATTGAATAAAAGCATATATTGATCTTCTCGGGACAACACAGTCGTAGAGCAATATAGAAGGCACAGACTCAGCCCAATGTGAACGCTCCTCTGTGTATGTGCTTTTACAGATTGGCCTCCCAAGTTCAACACTTAAAAATAACGAAGAAATGTTGCAAATAAAATGAATGAAATCTAGTCTGTTCCCGAGACCAAACTGAATGACTCAGCCATGTTGTTCCAGGTCGGACCGAGATATTTTAAGCACATCTGTCAAACTGAAACAATGATGGGCACTTTTCTCAAGGATACACCAGCTATTAAGATGCCTGATTGGAGATTTACATTAGATCACTTGCTTGCTCACTTTACGCAGTGGTTCCTTTACCATACCTGCACCATTTAGTATCACTTACAGCTCTAATGGCACAATTACCCTTCACCACTAGCACTAATAGTACTCTGAGAGAACCTTTTGACGTAGGGCTGATGTTACAACCCTAGTACATACCCCTTCAAACCCCCATCGAGCTCCCGCTCAGACGTCTGCTCTCAGCCCCCCCCCAAAGCCCTCTGATCGCTGGATATCGATTAGGGCCCGTGACCCCAACTGCTAACCCCCACTCTCATATACCAACCCTCCTCCCTACTTATCAGGCTCCTTCCTTTACCATGCTCTCTCCACCCACCTTAATCCCATGATAATCAAATAGGCCCGGGCCGGCTCTTGAGCGCCGTACCAATTAGCTGGTGAGCAGGTCTGGGGCTGGTGATAGTGGTACCAGCAGAGGCAGCAGCCAGCACAGTAGTATCCAGGGAGGTTGTAAACATCCATTAGCGGTTAACCGTCCCTACTCATTTTTCCTTCCCAAAGCTCTCTCATTAGTGCAGTGAGCCCTGACAGGTAAACAGCACTAATGGGAATGGCCTATCAATAAACGCCTTGTGTGTTAACAGGAAGTGCTAGCAAGGGGACCGAAGATACAGACCAACAGCAATAAAGAGGGGGAAGGAGTGAATTCTCTGATATAAATAGCTGTAAACACGGGAAGGTGGTGGGTTATTAGTGATAGATGTTGCATTGTGGGCTCTGATTGTCTTCCTGGGCACTTTGCTTAAAGGTGGTGTGAATGTACTGTTGCAGGGACAACTCGAGCAGCAGAAGCAATTTTGGACAACAACAAAAAAAAAGATCTAAGACCCCATCTAATAAAATATGATCTGAAGTCTTTTGAAAGTCACTTTGAAGTGACTGCGGTGATGTTGGTATATACTGTAGCTGCCATGTGCTAGCGCGGGTACTTCAAGGCAAGACCTCAGGTGTTTCCAAGACTGTGTTTATGTGTGGGTTTGGTGAGCGGCAGAATGCATAACAATCCCTTTGTGTTAATGCTTATACTTTGTGTATCGCTGCTCGCCTGAAAGAGGGAGGAAAAACTGGAAAGGAGAAACGGGGAGGGACTTAAGAGAAAGAAAAGCAGAAGAAGAGAGTGAAGGTGGGAAGAAGGGCTGAGGGGGCTAGGGAGAGATGAGAGAGATGTTATTTATGTTTGGAGCAGGTTCACTCTGAGTTCACCTTACCATGAGACGTCCCCGAGCGGCGACAACCACACTACTACTGATGTGTGTCTGCGAGCCCGTGTGTGTGTGTGTGTGTGTGTGTGTGTGTATGTATGTGTGTGTGTGTGTGTGTGTGTGTGTGTGTGTGTGACCTCATGCGACTGCTTATGAGTACATCCGTGTTTCTTTTTCTGAACATAAACATGTGCGCATGGGAGTGTGTGCATATGTGCATCTGAACTGAGGGTCAATAAGTGAGCAGTAACGTCTTAGAGAGGACAAAGCATGTGGGGTGGATGCACTGACATGGTGTGTTCTGTGCGTGTGCGTGTGTGTGTGTGTGTGTGTGTGTGTGTGTGTGTGTCAGGGGCCCATTACTACGGCTGTGAAGCACTAAATCAGCAGTGCTACTGCAGTGGATAAAGCCAATGATACACGGATTACATCCACACTCAGTCTCTGCTGCCCGCATTTATCCACAGCCAGACAGATAAAGAGACGGCGCACGCATGCGTGTGTGTGTGGGTGTGTGTCTGTGGGTGTATACAGGACTCTACGTGGGCCGGTGCCTCCATGTATCCGTCTGCGTGTTTGTTCATGTTGCGAGTATGCTTCAGAAGTTGTCTGTCCACGTGCATCCAGGAGTATGATCCAAGGTACCACACACTTCCGTACATTCAAGTGTGTATTGACACTGCTAAGTGAGATATAGACAGCCAGATATACAGAGAGAGAGAGAGAGAGAGAGAGAGACATATAGAGCAAGAGTTAACTGCCATCATCAAGCAGGACCCTGTTTGAGCTTTATCTGTAGCCTGGGGTTGTATGGACTCTAATCCACAGCCGGCCCGCTTCAATAAACATCACCTTATCCGTGTCTTTCTCAGCCCACATTTACCACTTCGACTCCCGCCACAGAAACCCACTGGCACAGCACTAATTTCTTATATAAAAAAAACAAACATTTTGTACAGCTTACCGAGGGATGAAAACTGCAGCGGTTCCTGATAAAAGCGAAAGGGAGGGATGCAGGAATTCTGGGAAATCTGAAAGTGAAAGTTAAATCAATGGGTTAAAAGGCAATGTAGTTGTGGCAAAGTTGAGCTTTTCTAATCATTTTGCACAGCTTTTATGCACACTTTCCAGTTGCAAGTACAACAGCCTTCCTGGCTGGAGCCTTCCTCTCCGACATCAGCCTCATCCCAGGCCCGCGTTACACCTCCTCTGGTCTAATTACACAGGCTGACCTCCCACAGGTCGCCTGAGTAAAGGCCCCCTAAAGATCAATATTCATTCTTTTAGATCTGTCATCCGCTTTTGACACTATCGACCACGTTCTGTGTCTGCTCTCCCCCTCTGTTCTTTATTCATCTATTTACCCCCACACCCACCCTCCAACCCCCTATATCAGTGCTTGAAGTGGGCCTATTCCCGCTCGTACCAGACTTACTTCTAATTCCATATTGCGTTTTTCTAACCAAAAAACACAGAGAGAGGAGGGGAATGATTGTTGAGATGCAACATGAGACTGCTGGATTGTTGGTGTCGAAAAAGCATTGCGTTTTGCTCTTACCTCCACAGTCCTGTAGAAGCCTCCAACCGTCACGCCAAGATGGAGCCACCTCGAATGGGGGTGTGGGCTGATGCACTTGTATCTAAAAGATGAGAGACGAATAAGTTAACAGCTCATTCCTCTTAGATCATACGTCTAACATGATGCTGCCACAAAAGCTGCAAGTGTTTAAGGTGCTTATTTAGAGTAAAAGCACCTTTGCTATTTCAGGTTGGGTTGCACCTTTTAAACTGCAATAGACCCTAAAAATACTGTAACCATGGCTGCTGATGTAATTGTACAGTACAAAGTATGCACACGACAGAGTGCACTTATTCTTACATTTTAATACTCTCACAATTCCACTAGTAAAGTTAAAAGTTAACTTGATATTTCATATCATTTTTATTTTTATTTTTAAATGGGTGAGTTTGAGGCAGTATGGGGTAAGAGGGTAAAAGTATGGCGCCCTGACCTAAATTCAGGCACTCATCTTTCCACCTGTAGTGCGTCATTGACTTTGGCCGGGCCCACCGGCCTCATATTCTCCACAGCAGTATTATTGTAGATAAGCACCATGTGGCTAATGAACAGAGAGAAGGCTTGTTGAAGGTCAGCCTCTTCATTTAGGGGCCCTCCAATGAGCCAGCCCACTCTGCATGGCTAAACGCATCATCATAATAATGCCAAGGACCCACCGTTTTAAAACTCTTGCATCTTTTTTTTTTTTTTTTTTTTTTCCACCACAGCCAAATATTGCCTGGCATACTTTACTTTAAGTCTCCGATACTCCCCTTCATCTGAATTATGTTGATTTTTCCAGTTTCTTTCTGAAAGGCTTTTAAAGGTCTTGGCAATTATCCCTTTCTGGATGTGCTTAGAGAAGGATGCTGTCCATCCAGTGTCTGCTGATGATAGGGAAACATGATTTAACACAATCAGAGATGCAAAGCAAGGCTGGATAAGGGTGCTAATGTGACCGGGTGCCAAGGCAGGCCAAGGTCATGTTCATCTGCATGATTAAGGGAGATGAAATCTGCCCTGACCTCTGGATTATGCCAGAAGGAAATACTAGAGTGTGTATGTGTGACCCTTGGTGTACACAACCAATGTGTCCTTTTTCAACTGGAAATATTATTTTGAAATCATGAGATTTAGTACATTTTCCTCACTTATAGTGCATTATTTTTTAATATAAAATAGCTGTTATATAATTTTTCCATTCCTCCACGCTACATTAAACACGTTCCTTGATTTGTGCTGGACATTGTGAGGTGAAGAGGGTCTTTGTGTTCATGTTCATCTTCCTGCTCCTGTTCTTCCTGCTCCTGTTCTTCCTGCTGCTCCTGCTGCTTCTGTTCATCTTCCTGCTCCTGTTCTTCCTGCTCCTGCTGCTCCTCCTGCTCCTGTTCATCTTCCTGCTCCTGTTCCTCTTCCTGCTCCTGCTGCTCCTCCCTCTCCCCTGGATTAAGGGGACTCAGTTGTGGTCTCCCTGCTCTCTACTGTCCCCTCCTGGAGGGACCAGGCAGCTAGTTTCCACACACTGACACCTGCCCATCACACTCACAATGCAGAGAAACTCATTCATTCATTAGGACCCTGCACTTGTATCAGAATTTAAACAATACGGACCTGTGTTGTTTTAATGCTGCTTCCTCCAAGATATTGGATTAATATTAGAAATGCCTCCCTCACTCATTTCAAGGGTTTCAGAGAAGGAAATTTCACTGCAAGAAACCAGAGTTTATGTCTGTATTAATAGGAAGAGGGAAGAAACCTCTGCGTGCTAAACTTTTATTGTCTTTTGATTACCAAACACAAAAGTGTTTATTTTTCCACACTGAGCTATTTTCATTTACCTGCTTTATCATCCTTCAAATAATAAAATGTGAGTACCATAACTGCAGATCTTTGCTGAAAGCATTCATTTAAAGGATAATTTTCAATCAAGAGAGGGTGACAGTGCCGCCTTTTAACATGGTACTGTACATTAAGGCTTTGTGTGCTGTACTGTAAGTCACATCAAATGAAGGTTGTTTCTTGTAAACATTCGGGATCATCTCCCTACAACTCCTGCCCTGGTCCTTGTTTCCTCCCAGTACAAGCTTGCTTTCTGTAAGTGTCCAGGCCAGTATGCCAGAAGATTTGCACAACTTTCCTTAACTGGAAAGGCAGGGCAAGTGGGGAGATTCAGGAAAATACCACAGAGGAAAACACCAGCACATTATTGCAGGTAAATCTTCAGCCACTACTTCTCTCCGACATTCCATTGTTTTCCTCCCAGAGACTTATACTGTTCATTCAATGCCCCAACGGCCACAAGACCGATGGCTCAAGAAGTGTGTGTGTGTGTGGGGGGGGGGGGGGGGGGGGGCATGGAAGGAAGGAGGAGAACAGGAGTGAGAAACCTCCACAGCAGAGGGCCAAGTGTCAATCACCTCCTCAGGTGGGCTTTGGAGACACACACACATGTACCATGCACGACCGATATCTAGGGGAATTAAAAACACACTGGCAAAGAGCAGAAAGGGGAGAGGGGGGGAGAGAGGGAGAGAGAGAGGAAGAGGAGGAGAGACAGTGAGATGGTAGAGGAGGGAATGGGGGAAAAAAAAGAAAAAAAAAAAAGTAGGAGAGCAAATGGGACAAAGGGGATGTGCAGGGAGATGGGCTTGGATGATGCAAAGGTCAGAAAAATAATTCAAAGAGCGCAAAGTAGATTCACTGAAAGTCATTACCTACCACAAATTACCTGGGCAACAAGCTTAAAATAAATAAATAAATCAGTTTACATCAACAACAGAGGAGAGCGGGAGAGACTGGGGAGATGCAGACGAAGAGCCGGGGAGAGTGTGTGTGTGTGGGGGGGGAGGGAGGAGGGAGGAGGGAAAAGGACGGGAAGGAGGCAGAGGGGGGGCAGTGGCAGGAGAAGGATAAAAAAAAATCGATGGACAAACAAGTGAGAGGGCGCTTGGAAAAAGGAAGCCAAAGCGGGGAAAATTAAGCATTTAAAGAAATTCTGTTTTGGTGGTGTGGAGGAGGACGAGAAAAGGAGTGGTGTGTGTGTGTGTGTGTGTGTGTGGGGGGGGGGGAGCACAAAAGCGCCTGAGGGTGGAAGGGTGTGAGTGTGGCAGAGACGGGCGGACCACAATGCCCTGCAGCTCGATAGGGTTGAGTGACCACATCAGGTCCAGAGGCAAGCGGCGAGACACGGGCAAAACCCAATGGTTTTAAGTCAAGAGGATTAGATTCAGGGTCTCTCTTTCTTTAACCCACCCCCCCCACCCCCACCCCGCCTCGCTCTTCATGTGTGCTAGGTGGACTACCCCAGTGCCGCCCGTCCAATCAGTAAAGAGAAGGACCAAAGTATTACTAATAGCCTGGTTTTAATGTTTCAAGTGGTAAACCGGGGAGCTGGCCCGTATGCTCGGCACCAAGGTAAACAGGTCAATAGTATTGATCCTGATTCTGACTCTCTCTCTCTCACACACACGCACGCACGCACGCACGCACGCACGCACGCACGCACGCACGCACGCACGCACACACACACACACACACACACACACACACACACACACACACACACACACACACACACACACACAAACACACACAGCTTCTCGGCTCAGAAACATGGAATGCATTAGAGGCTTTCTGCATTGCACCGAAGTTGTGGATGGGGAGTTAACACATGCAGACGCGTGGACACATAAAATGGAAACACACTTGCATTCCCCCCCCCCCCCAATATACATAAAAAAGCAAAGCACACTCTAATTCTGAAATCCCGCAGGCTTCAGCACGCTTAAAGCAAACAGGTACACGCAAATGTACACCGACTTCCTCATATTGTCATGTCTAATTTCACTCCGTCAAACAATACAATAAAATATGTGGTAGGTAGCTGTCTACGCAGCAGCAGCAGCAGCAGCTGCACCCAAACACGAGGGCAGAGCGAATCATTTGAATACAGATTCCTATTGTCCTTCTTATGTCAATAAAACTCAGCAGTGCTAAGGAACTAGCGTGGTCAGCAACATTAAGGGACTAATTAGCATTTTCTTCTTTCTTCTGCTGGTTGATCTATTTAAACAAGCCTGGGGGGTCTGCTGTACTTACTGTAATTAAAGCAAAAAGGAGCAACTCTTGCTTGAGAGAAGAAACACATAAAGGCTTCCTCACTAGGGGGACCGAAAAACCGCACAACTAAGTATCCCAAAGTGGTTTTTATACATAGAAATACAAGGGGCTATACAAAAAGTAAATGTTGCAGGTGAGTGCTGTGGTTAGTGAGTTTTCCACCCGGCGGGACTCAGATTGGTGCCTCAATGTGGCCATACACTTCGAAGAATTCCTGAATGATACTTATTTAACCCCTATAGCCACTCCAGGAGCACAGCAAATTGCTGAAGCTGCAACCCAACTAAGGCAAAAGAAAATTCCTTCGGCAATGCATAAGGAATATCAAAAGTGATAATGAAAGGAGCTGCGATAAATACACAAGCCTTTCTCCTCTGTGCTGGGAAGAAAGGAGGTGAAGTTAGAAAAAAAAAAAAAAAAGACAAAAGGAAATCTTGGGAAAAAGTTTTTTAAGAGAAACCAGTGAGAGATTGTATTGGCTGATACAAAATCAAACATAACTCCTCTCCACAGAAGCTGCTCAATCTTTTCTGGCTGCGGGTCATGTCAGCAGTACCAGTGATCACTGAGGCATTAAAAGCACAGCAATGACACCAATGTAATGCAGCCATTCTGCTCAAGATTATGACACTTAGCATGGATTAGATAACCCTTATTAGGGCATTCATTTAAGCTAACGTGAGGCAAATTATAGGCTGTCATGACAGATACCCCGGCTGTTTAGACAGGCGCTGACACTGAAGGAACTGCTGTTGCGTGATTTGGCCTGATGTGATTGATGCAACAATTTCTCTAATGTGAAGTATCACTGATCTGAAGGATATTATTATATTATGAGTGTATGATTATTTCTGAAAAGTGTTATTTTAGAATGAATTGCCCTCAAACTTTGTATTTTTTCTCAGAATCATTAAATCATTTTAAACATAATCACGTCGTGATACTTAGCGCTAAAACAAACACAAAGATCGCCTTCTAGGGAGAAAATGAGAGTCTTTTTTTTCCTAACGGCTCAATGCTCTCAGTCTTCGCTTCCTGCTCGTTTTAGCTCTGTTCCTGCTCAAAAAGGCTGGCAATAAGTGGCAGCACCAGGTCCTTCAAGCATATGCAGCTGCCAATGCTGTTTCTATACACATATGCACAGATAAATAGTTTATTTGTTTGGCTCGCTACTCGGCAGCAAAGCTTTCTCCCTTGTCCAGCAAGGCATCGGAAACCTTTAACAAATCCTGGATACTGCAGTGGTCAACAACAAAAACAATGGCAAATCAAATATTGTGTATTTACAAAGAATAGGCCCATGTTCTGGTACAAATAACTTGGAATACAACACACTATTATGTATTTCTGAAGACGATACAATACCTTGAAACCTTTTTAGATCCAAGAGAAGTTCTGACAAATTGGCAAATCAAAACAAGGGCTTTGAACTCATCAATCATTTGCATTGTCAACTTAATAAAAGGCCTCTTAAATATAAAGGAAATGTGTGATCAAACGTCTTCTCTGTCTTTGTAAATGACATGTAATGCAGCAACAATTACATATTACAAATGCAGTGTGTATGTACATGACAAGTCCACATGTATGACATTCAGAGCAGTCCATACAGCATGCACTGATATGTAAACAGTGTGTGTGTGTGTGTGTGTGTGTGTGTGTGTGTGTGATGTGTTTGTAAACACGTGCGTGGGCATTGTTGTCCGTATCCACATGCTGCATGATGTGTATAAGTGCATGCAAGTTGTGTGTTGTTGTACAAGCCCTGGGGAGAAACCCTGTCTTAAGTTGTGTGTGACAGTCAGCCATCCTGCCAGATCAAGACCCGTCAGCCATGCAAGCCCAGCCCCGGCTCCATCCCCACCGTTTCTCCTCTCTCTCCTCTCTCTCCCTCTCTCCTTCTCTCTCTCTCTCCTCTCTCTCTCTCCATCCCTCCCTCCAACCATGCTGCAGCCTTAAACAAGCACCAGCACTTATCAGCCAGAAAAATAATTGGGAGGTCTGCCGCCTGCAATACGCTGGTCCTCCCCTCCGTCCATCCGGGTCGCTTCAGCAATGTCAACTCCCATTAGGGGGGAGGCCGGGTGCCAGAGCAAAGTCTAACTATCTCTCTCTCTCTCTCTCTCGCTCTCTTTTTCTCTCTCACTCTTTCTCTCTCGCTCTCTCTTTCTCTCACCCATCTATGTAGAGAGTCAACAGTTATTATAAAAAAAAAAAAAAAAAAAAAAAAAAAAAGGGTTAAACTTTGATCTGAAAGCCATCAAACTCCAAAGAAACTGAAAGATCAAAACGTATTAACAACAATAGAAACTTGCTGCGTATCTGTCTCCCCTCTGCGTCTGGACTAGAGAGAGGAGGGAGGGAAGGAAACATGGATCTTCTCCCTTAAAGGGTCTACAGAGAGACAAGACAAGGGGGGTGTGTCGGTGTGGGGGAGGGGGGCATGTGGAGCTGGGTGAAGTGGACAGCGTTGTGGGCGCTCTCTGCAGCATCAGTACGTTGTCACTGTCATGTCACAAGGCCGTCTGAGCGTCTCGTGCGGTCGAGCCGGCTGGCAAGCGGGGAGACAGAGAGATAGATCCAAAGAGGGCCAGCGGGAGTTGATGTTGATGTTGCACCGCTGTTGTAGCGGATATGTAGTGGCATGTGTGCGCGTTGTGTGTTTGTGTGAAATGTGTGTGTTTCTACACTGAGGAGCCATGACAGGGACAGTGGTTCAGCTGTCATTTCGGGTGCTACGATGCGATTGGCCGGGGCTGACAGGTCAGGGGGGTTCGTGTCCAACAGCGCAGCATGTAGGCGCCTCTCTGCGAGTGTGTGTGTGTGTGTGTGTGTGTGTGTGTGTGTGTGTGTGTGTGTGTGTGTGTGTGTGTGTGCACGCTGTGTTACAGAAGGAAGACACAAGGGTATTACCTCCCAAACGTCACAATCACTGAGCTGTGTCGCTCTACCTCTCCACATAAGCCCGACACGCTGTGACCTTACCCAGCCCTCTGGTATTTGCGTGTAATAACCTTTTATTGATACACAAGGGAGAGTGGCATAATGTAAAAACAGCTCCTACACAGTGAAATCAAGTCTATTTACCTATGAAACCCAGGGGTAACAGGCTGCATATGACCACCTATAGCTACACAAAACGCCTGAAGGCAGTGTGAACTGTATGGTCCTCTATTTATATGTTTTACTACACTGGAGCTCACTAACGTCCTATAGGACCCCTGGCTGGTCATTCAGTATGTCAAAATGAACCCTACACAGTTGACTCTTGCATAAGCGAGGGCAGTTACTAAACCTCTGACCCATTTCTGAATACATTACAAACCTAACTACTACTCCCACGCACGTGTCCCCTAACGCCAAGATACCATTTTGCCCTTGAGCCAGTCTCAGCCTAAGCTTTTCCGGTGCAAGTCCACACGGCCACAACTGCCTCCCGCAATGCGCGAGGTGACATTGAGAGGCCCCCGAGTCTCGGCGGATTCGGGGTATCCATCCAGCTACCCGTGCACAAATAAATAATGCAATGGCCGGCTAATGCAGTGGGCCCTGACGCAGTGGCTGACGTTGCCTGCAGCTACCTTTGGGCTGGAAAATAATTACCATGCAAAAGAGGGGGGAAAAAGGCCCCCATACATAGTGTAATGGGCTAAAGTGGGGTGATACAATGCAGCTGCCCTCCACACTCCGATGCCTCTCTTTCTCTCCTGCTCTTTCTTTTCCTCCATCTCTGACACTCTTAACTCTCTCCACCATAAACAGCAGCCAGAGCCTGGCCAACCAGTGCTGTCCATTCCTCCGAGGAGCTCAGAGAGATGAGAGGCTGTTAGTGGCACCCGCCTGATATTTCCACTGACACAATGCCACACTTGTTATACTAACTACAGAAGTCGGATAAGCAAAGATGGAAATTTACATGGATTTGGATTGTCTGTTAGGATTTGTTAGCAGCGGGTTGTACTGTCTGCTTTACATTAGATTGCACGCTCTGTAAACTATGTATATGCATCTTAATCATTAAGTTTATTACTTTGCGGCATAAAATGGTCGACAACATATATGTTTTACAAATGAAAAGTTACACCAGACAAGTACAAGCCTGTAGTTTCCATGCAACCAGGCCCCGACTGTGAGTAGTATTCCAATTAGGCTTTGGCATTGACATTGGCCTCAGTTTACAGTGGAGCAAACAGACCGGTCGGTATGTTGACTAATCCAGTGCAGGCGCAGACATGCTGATCATAAATAGAGGGCTGATCAATGTTCTGCTGTTTACACAGGCCTAACAGTGTTTACCGAGACACCTTTAAACACAAGCCGCCCGCTCTCGTCCATCAGCGCGGGTAAAGGACCTCGAGCAGTGGTGTCATTTGTCTTGCCCTCGGAGCGGACGTTTACTGTGCAGAGGTTATGATGCACTCACAGAAATACCGTGACAAGAGGAGTACATTATTTCTACAGTTTTCACAGATTTTAAGACGACAGGTACATCTCCAGATGTCATTAAACTTCTTTCAATGTAGTTGCAGGTGCAAATTAGCCAGTAATGGTGCTATTTTTGTAAATATAAAAAGATGCAGCCCTATTGCATAGATTTGTTTTACAAAAGGTGCATGTCTGCTCTTTTTTTTTTTTTTCTTTTTCTTTTTTTTCTTTTTTTTTTCGGAAAGTGAGGACGTGCAATACGGGAAAGGATGAGGTGAAAACAAATTAGCCAAGGGGGTGAAAATCAAGGACAATTTTTCTGACATTAGATTAAAAATTGATGGAAAACTGCACTGGGGCAATGACAGATTTGATCAGGCCATAGAAAGGAGACGGAATTTGAGACATGATGTAAAAATGTGTTTTGTTGAAGGGTGACTTTATCATATTTTTCTGTATTGATGCAAAAAAAACAAGGCTTATTGGGCTTCTGTAACAACAGCCACTAAAACACACATAAATGTCCATTTGGAAGTTGAGAGGAGTCGTAATGGCCTTCACACACTTGGTTCAAGGGCAAAAAATACCATGAAATACAGAGCCTGCCAATGATCTACGGCTGCTCCTCCACACATCTTGACCCCCCATCATTTCAACCCCACTTTCTGATGAATATAGTGGGATGGGGGGTGGGGTTGGGGGATTGGGTGAGTGCCATGGAGACGCACGGGCATCCAGGGATTGGGGCACGCCGCCTGCCACCAGGTCCCCTTCGCTCTAGGGACCCGTCAGTCAAAGCAGAAAACTTCCCTTTGAAGCTCTGTCAACTCTCTGGAGTGATTCGCTGCCCCAACCTCGGAGCCCCCACCACCTCCACCTCACCCCTCCCCTCCCGGGCTCCACACCTCCATCCCCCTCATCCTCCCATGTGCTCTCTCTCCTCTCCCTCTGTTGCTGCCTCCCTTCCCCTCGTGACCCCCACTTAAAATCCGCTGCCCACTGTCCCCAAAAGTTATCCCCTTATCCCCCCTTATCTCTGTCTCAAGCTATGCAATCCAAAAATTGAACTTGGAAAAAAAGAGTGGCACAGAAAGAGCTTAGTTTCACTTTTGCAAACCAAATAAGGTTTAAAATGGTAAGGCGTCATGAGAGAGTAACTCTTAAGCCCTGAGACAGACACGCAGGGTGATTCCCTACAGCTCGCTTGGTTCAGTCGTGAGTGACACTGACGGCTCTGGTGTATTTTCCTGTTCCAAAAAATAAGAAGAAGTGCAGAAAAAAAATCAAGCTGTGTTCAAATTTCTGGCACATGCCGCTTGATAATGGCTGATTAAGGCATAATTTTCACACCGATCGGGAGTCAGCAACAGTGTGGCAGCTGTTGGGTTTTGTTTTTTTTATCAATTAGGACATTGTTAGTTTTATAAATCTGAATCGCGAAAAAAATTATAAATTTGAGTTATCAGCAGCGCTGCTTCCAGTAGATGCATCACGCCAAGGTACGAGAAGGACGTGCTAAATGCTGATGTTTAAGAAAATACTTTGAAGGCACATGTATCATAGAGTGCAGCTCTCGTACCAGAGCATTAGACTTGCTGATGGCTTGTTTAAAAAGTGATGAAATGCGCATTAGATTTGTTGTGACTCAAACAGCTGTGTTCACACCACATACAGGCTTGTTAGAGTTGCCACTGGATCCCAGATTAAGTGCTCACTGACTTCCTAGGTACCCACACTAAACAAGACCGTGTGTGTGTGTGTGTGTGTGTGTGTGTGTGTGTGTGTGTGTGTGTGTGTGTGTGTGTGTGTGTGTGTGTGTGTGTGTGTGTGTGTGTGTGTGTGAAGCCACGCACAAAACATCTGTCAATGTGTGTATTTGTGTCCTGTATCACCAGGATGTGTGCACGTGTCCATCTGAGGAAGTGTATTAAAGCGTGTCACACCTCAAAGAATTAATTGAAAAAAAAAGGAGAGACCGATAGCTCAAGCCCGGGGCTGCTGAATATGAAGTCTGAGGCTTATAGAAAAGTCAGGAGGGACAAAGATAAAGGTGGAAGACTCAACATTTTTCTCTCGGAGAAGCCTTGAGCCCTGCTCATTGAGACGGAGCACAATTGAGGCGTTGTTTCTATATTACCTCGACAAGCCAACACTGACCAATTTACACAACGCTCGCTGCTAATTAGCTGGATTTTAATTAACACCCCCGGCATGACCACTGGCATCACCACTTTCCTTCAAAATCCTACGGTACATCAAATCTGCTCTGGAGCATTTGACTAATTTTTATATCAACCTCTGTTGCAACTTTAAAATCTAATGTCGGCTCTCAGCCGTTATTGTGATGTCGCACACATCCGTAATCAATTTGGGGATCGACGATTGGACACCTAGGCCATCAGAAAACTGACAAGCATCCATCAACTAACCCGCTCTTTGGGGGTAGTGAGTCACGTAGAAAGGCATTGTACATTTGACCCCGGGAGTCCATTTGACTGTACAGCTTCTCTCCCTCTATCTCCCTACCCTGCGACGGTGCCAAGGTGTCGAGCCCTCATTGCCGACACGTGGCTGGCAGGCCAGCTCATGGCCACGGGGTCTGCTCCTTTGAATAACGGCAGGTTAAGACATAATCATCCTCGGCGAGGAGAAGATTCACTTTGACCTCATCACCTCCCTCTCCTCATTCACAAGCCCTGAGAGAGATGAAGGGAGAGACGGAGACAAAGAGAGAGAAAAAGAAAGAGGAAGAGATAGAGCAAATTACAGTGTGAACCCAGAGGCCAAAAAGAGACAGAGGGAGCGATTGAGGGTGAGGATAGTTAGTCCTTGCCTTTGATGCTTAACTCTCGTCGACGGGTGCAAAGACTGAGAATCATAGAGATGTGCAAGGAAAAAAAAACTCTCTGTGGGTTGCCACACTACAACCCCAAGGCTCCACAATCATTCTCACATGTTAATGGGCTGCCATTTGGCTCCTAAATCAACCGAGGGCAGGAGACTGAAGTGAGGAAAAGCCGAAGACAAATATCCCATTCATTATAGGAAGTATGAAAACATTAAAAGAAAAACTACATCTCTCAAACTTTTCCGTAATTAATAGCGGTTTCAGGAGACGTGTTGGTGCATGCATCCAGCCGCACATAGTAGTACATTCATAAAAAACACACGCACGCACACTCACGTATGTGGCATAAAGGGGTACACAGTAGGGAGTGCATCACTGCAATTGATGAAGAAAATTCTTCTCATGTACCCCGTCCCAGTTTTAGACTTCAGATTCTCTCTCTCTCTCCTGCTGCATGTCATGCCCGCTCTCTCTCATTCTTTCCCCTCCCTCTCTGGTCCACTAACCCAGTTTATAAGCAAGCAGCCAGACACCTCCTCCTGCAGTTTGTCTGGGATAGTAGACAGCTCTTAGTAGGGCTAGGCTTCTAATGAATACACTCTCACCGTGTGTGTGCATGTGTGTGCATGTGTGTGCGCTATGAGTGTGCACCAGTGTAAAACTCCTAAAACCTCATCTTACACACACACACACACACACACACACACAAACACACTTGTCTGTAAACACAGCTGTCTCTTTATTACTGCACAGTAAATCCATTCCCTTCTATCACATTTATAGCAAAGATTAGTCATTATAACTCAAATCAATTTGTGTTGACTGCTCCCTATAGACTCAAACTGTGGACTACTGAAGTATTTCTAAACAAAGCTAATGGGTTTTGCATTCACAGGAGAGACAACAGAGTTGTAGATGATGCCAACATAATTGTTTGAATTGCAAATAGTAAAAGCGGTATTAGGATTCTCCTGGTCAAATGAGTTGAGCTGCTTAAAGTCCTCACCATTCACACAGAGTTTCTCACTTCATGAATATACACAGCCTGGAAGCATTTAGGATTCAACAGACTCCACTTGGCATTTTATGTTTTAATTGTCTACGAGCAGGAGGTCAATCAACCCAAAAAACATTGCAGTCTTGCGGTGTGCAGCTACTGTAGGTAGATGCATGGTCCTGGAAATATGGAGAGGAGTACAGCTCAGTCACACACACATGTGGTTAGCCGCTGATGAGGGACAATTTTTAAGTTAATTGATTTTTATCCCCTTATTAATTTCCTCAGCTTTCTCTCTCTCTCTGGCTTCATCAGCAGTCTGTCAATAGGCTTCGTGGTCTCGCTCGATCCTTTATCGCCTCACAAACGCCTCAATCAAATCCCAATCAGTCACTCATACCACCCATCAGCACCCAACTCAGGCCAGGATCTACACACACACATACACACACACGCACAAGTACACTCACACGCACCAGCACACAAACAGAGATACAGATGATGAATGAAGAATGTAAATGCAAACAGCTTTTACACTCATATACACCTCTGTTATTACAGAAGTCCCACTAGCCAATCAATAAATCTTGTGATCATATACTCATTAGTTCTAATTACAGTAAAAGGATTAGTTCCTGTTTTGATATAGTGGAGCAAGACGGTGGTACAAGTTTCATAGTGGAGCAGCCTAAGGCACAGATGTTTAAATAAAATTTCAGCCAAAAAACAAAGTAATGTTTTCTTCTTTGTGTCTTAATTCCATCACATCTTTGAATCTTAAATTACCAGTTTCTGGCTGTAAGATTGTCCTGTGCTAACGTAATATTTCTCAAACTGAATGGTTTGCAAACTGAATGCACGTGCGTACTGAAGACTGCAACAACTTTTTCTTCAAATGACATGAATAGGTATCATGATTTTCATCATCATCATCATGTTTTATTCAAATACTCTTTTTTAATCTTCCTCAATGCAACAGGATCCATTTTGTATAATTCAAAAGGTCAATCAATACTTTATTTCCACACACTGGGATTTAAAAATGTACACGCTCAGAGAGACACACAGAATGTGAATGTCTGACCTCCTCTACATACAGGCACTTCATCTTTCATGTGTTTTAATCACAGTTAAATGTATAGAAGAATTATGTTTTGTCAGTTGTTTAATTCATGTCAGTCATCTTGAAAGACAGAAAATGTGTAGACTTCCACAGAGAATTAAATTCCTGGTCAGCTGAAATATTTTGTAAATTTAACATATTTCTGTATTCTCTCCTATTTTGTTATGTAAATACACCTTACAGACAGAAGGGCGTTCACCCCTCCCTCTCCAGTTCCCACCTTCCCTCCCTCCCTCCCTCTCAGCATGTACCAGACGTAGTGCCTTCCCCCAGCATGCAGCCCCACCCATGTCCAGCTCACAGCCCCAGCCAGCATCCGCCAGCCCTGTTTTGTCATCATTAAACCTCCCCTGCTTGCCCTGCTTTCCTTAATATATGTCACCTGCATGGGGTTGCCACTGCCAGCAGTGGAGGGGTTAACTCTATTTTGTCCAGGACCTCATGCCTGCGTGCGTGAATATGCGAGTGTGTGGCTTACGCGAGTGTACCAGTCCGTTTTGTGTACACGTCCACATAGGCATGTGTTCCTGTCCGTGCGTGCCTGTTTGTTCACTTGTGTACGTGTGTGTGTGTGTGTGTGTGTGTGTGTGTGTGTGTGTGTGTGTGTATGTGTGTGTGTCCACGCAGGACCGTGGTCTGCTCAGCCTCTGTGGGTCTGTGTGTGTGTGTGTGTGTGTGTGTGTGTGTGTGTGTGTATGTATGTAAAGGAGAAATTTGCCTGTCCTTGCCTAAGTGAATGGCTAGGATTAAGCTGACAGCCCACCTTAGTGATGGCGAAATAATTGGTTGTTCAGCTCTGTCCTTGTCAGAGCGCTGACAGTTCTGCAGATGTCCTGTGCGGTTCTCCAAAGGTTAGGCTCAGCTGGGGCCGCCATTCATTAATCATTCCGCTCTGACAGTGCACCGAGCAGCCTGCAGCTGCCACCCCGTCCCCCTCAATTTCTGTCACCGCCTTGCACCACCACCAATACCCCCCCCCCCCCCCCCCACACACACACACACACACACACACAATCCCCCTTCTAGGTCTCCCCTCCACCCCTGTGTGTGTGTGTGTGTGTGTGTGTGTGTGTGTGTGTGTGTGTGTGTGTGTGTGTGTGTGTGTGTGTTTGTGTTCCTCATCGTACACACAAACAACTATGTTTAAACATAAATTTGCATGAAAAGTCAAGGGATGTATACAAGCAACAGCATGCCCCCGTACATGAGGAGTGTGAACTGGACAAGCGCTAAGGTAAAGATGTAAACAAAGCACACAACCAAAGAAGGAGGTCTTCTCAGCTAATGATCTAACTTGCTCTTCTTTCATATGTATCGCTCAGCACAGCAGCCAGGAAATGACCAACTCGTGCGTGTGGGGAAAGCATGGAAATCCTTCTGTACTCTGGAAACACAAGCACGCCCTTCCTTCTCATAGCTTTACCTTACGTCACAAACACAATACACAGTCCAGAACTTCACTAACCAGTGTTAAGCCTGATGGGACTATTAACCCAGTAGTTCATCAGGGATAATGTTGCCCCCCAAAGCTAGTCTGCCTGTGCATTGTATAGTAAGAATCCAGCATAAAACGCTGTGTCAAACGCTGCTTAATGAAATATAAATAAGGGGCCCCCGTGTTTATAACGTGCACGTCAACTTATTCAATTTCCAAGGCCCGGCTGAAAATGACTATTATGATCGGTGCGAGGTCAGACGCTCACTCGAAAAATGACCCCTCAGGTGCACTTACAGTTCTGACCGTATCAGCAACATTGTTCTGACCCCTTTCCCTCGCTCACTATCTAACGACCCTCTCAACCTATTTTGTCCCTCATTCCAACCCATTCTCATTCCGCCTCCACAACTCTCTCAGGAGTGGGGTGGGGGGATCTAAGGGCGGGGTGGGGTGCGGGGGTGGGGTGGAAGGATGAGTGGAGAGAAAATGTGAGAAGGTACTGAGAGGAGGAGGAGGAGGAGGTATGGAAGTGTCCAGTGGGCACTAAGTAGTGCGAAGAACTGAGATAAATCCTCCATTATGGTCTACCTGCTCCTCGGTATTAATTAACAGCTGGCTAAAGACAAGTGGCTGGCAGCCATGAGGAAAAAGTCTTTGTAGTCAAGACCCGAAAAAAAAAAAAAAAAAAGCAGAAAAAGACAGTGCTAGGTTGGGTGTGAAACATCGTAAATGATATTCAGATCTGATCAAAAGTAGACGACGGGTATCAAAACAAACTGGAATCTTGGGGGGCAAATGGCGGTTCCTCTAAATTTCCACATGCATTTTTCGTACTACTTTCAGAAGCTTTAGATAATACATGTACACTGCATGTATGTACAAAAACCCGGTGAGCTAAAGGCAGGAGTGTGTGAAAGAAAATGTGGAGGTATTTTCAGTGGCTGGGCAACAGAAGGTCAGATCAATAAACAAAACAAAAAATGGGTGCATGCAGAATATGCTTCTGCAGCCTGCCGTCTCTAATACCGACTTAAATGTTACAGCAACACCATAAATGCCTTAAGAACTATATGTCCCTTTAAACTGTGCTCTGGCCTTTAAATAAATAGAGATGCATGTCCTTATACTTTAACCTAGAGATAGATAAAAGAATTATTTATATTGGCCACTTAAATATCTCGGAGTGTGTGTCTGCTACTTCTGAAGTTTATGATGAGTTAGAAGCCTGCAAGATAGAGTTGGAGCAAAGGTTAAGAGTCGGAATATATTGACTTCCGAAGTGCTACTTCCTAGATGAATGAAAATATTGCTTGTTCATAATAGAGTCCACTGAGTTGAGTGAGCAGTTGTTGAATATGGCATTGCTGGTGGTCACCACAATGTCAAACACAAAACCCATCAGTGACAATGTATTCCATCACTTCTTCTAAAAAAGCAACAGGATCATTTCGGGAGCCCGTATTGACTCTCCACCTACACATCCGTCTGCTCTTTCAATAGCAATTGTGGCTCCAGAACGATGGCGAGATATGTGCTGACATCAGCTGAGAGAGGGGAGGAGAGGGCTGGTTGTTAGAAAAAGGAGGTGGATGGGGTGCCCTGTTGTGCAACTCTGAGGAAATTCCCTCTCTTCCTCCACCAAAACAGTATTTTTCCCAGGAGACTAAGGCAGCCATGGCACATACACCACATACACATGCGCGCACGCGCACGCACACACACACACACACACACACACACACACACACACACACACACAAAAGAGATGTGGATATAAATGGTTGTCGGTGTAGAGAAATAGAAGACTAGTGCCAGCAGAGACCGTCATTTTACTGCCTCACCTCAAAAAGTTCATTTGTTCATTAATATGCGATGATGTTGGTTCGACTTTTGGCCTGCTGGACGGAAGAGGAATGGAGATTTATAGCATTCATATTCTATACATTATGACCATGCCAATGGGTAATATTCTGGCAATTACACTAATGAACTCTCAGCACATGGTGCCCCATGTTAACATCACAGCTTGAGGGTGGACATTCTTTTAAGCTCTAATCTATCCAGCCAAGTCCACGAGCCTACATCCATTCATATCAGTCATTGGTTAGCAAGTTACACTAAAGAAGCCCAATGCATGTGCAAGGACATCTAAAACTGGAAGACATATCACCTCCACCAATAATGGCCATGCAAAAATGACAGATTCTTCTCGGATTCAAAGGGAAACACAGCGGAGCATCTTTGATTTGCCCCTCGGAGATTACCTATGTATCATAACTGTATGTAGATCATCTGCACCGCTCCCACGCCCCCCCCCCCCGTGACTATAGTATTGGAATAGGAGCGCACATACAGTAGATGACGAGCTCCAGTCACATGGTAGAGCCCACGGAGGATCTCATCAGCCTCTATGTAGATGTGTATGCTGAGTGAGTGATTGCCCATGGCTGGAAATTGGTGTAGTGGGTTTCACAGGGGAATTGGAGGGACGGGTTTTCTCTCTCAGTCTCTCTCGCTCTTCTCTGTGTCAGACACACACACACACACACACACACACACACACACACACACACGCAGCAAGAACACACTTACACAGAAACACACAAATATAACACACTTATTGGAAAACACCCACTGCAAGACATGCATGCACGTGCACACACCACCTGCACACACAAATCTCCCTATATGCACATGCACACTGAGCCAGGATGATTAAGGTCCTATGCAGAAGAGATTCTGAGTGGTACTGTGCCATGGATGCCTGTTTTCCCTGCTGAATACAAGCCACTAGCTCAGTATTCTCCAATGGGGAGGAAACCCGTCATCACAAATGCAAGATCAGGGGTAATTATGTTGTAATATGCCACATGAAATATTTCTTTGGAGCAGAAATGGGATCCCCTTTACTTCAAATTTAGAAAAGATATATTCCACATGACTTGGCTGCTATATTTTGCAGGCCGCGGGTTTCAATTTGCTGCTTTTATTTTTAGCGCGAGGGATATGATGGTCGACGCTGCTCATTTGCAAATGTTTTACATCTCTGCCAACATTCCCGTGTCACTGTCATCCGGTCCAGCTGGCATGGGAGATCAATCCTACTTCAGTATTGATCAATGATTCTGATCAGGTGAGATTATAGGTATTGCAGAGATATCAATGCGATGACGGATGATTGATAATGCAACCACGGCGATCGATCAGTGGGATATTGCTGATAAGGCTCTTGCTCTACAGCGTTGCATGGCAATTTGCATTTACTGCAGCCGTCTGTAGGTATGTGTTCTAATATTTGCACAGTGTTGATTATTTTGCAAAATAAAGATTCATCTAATTGTTACACTGCACTTTGCGGTGCTACAGTATATCAGACAGCATTTCAGAGAGTACTACCAGCTGATTTTTTTTTTTTAATCCCAAATAAGCCCATACATTTGATTTGTCAAACCCGTAGATCTCTGCCATTACATATTATGACCACTGGTCCATCACATCCCCCCTCCTCAGTGGATCAGGGCAAGAGGGTGATTTGTTTGTTTCCGTCTTGGACGCTCATTTCCCCCTGCTGCATATTCTGCCCCTCTGCCGCCATGCCCCACATCACCACCCCCCCACCCCTCCATTTTGATGAATAGCCAGCTGCATAAAGGCGAGCAGCCGATCTCACCACCAAGGTTACCGTAACCTGGGCCCCACATCTGGGGGGCTACCTGCCTCCAATTAGCACTGCGGAGAGAAGGGAGCGAGAAAAGGCAGGAGGGGAGTGGAGCTCTGCGCTGTGCTGGAGTAGCAGCGGGGAGAAGGAGCAGTCCAAGGATCCTCCCTTTATGGGCTTTAAATCTGCATGGCAATTTCTGGAGACCCGGGCTGGATGGGATTCTGATTACTCCACCTCCATCGTCCCCACGCTCATCCTGCCAGCCCCCCTCCCTTTCTCCCCAACTCTCCTCCAGCAGGTTGATGTCTCCCTGCCTAGCTTTTGTCACTGATCACCCAGCCCCTATATGTCCTGATTACTGGCTGAGCAGCCATATGGATTGCTCTGAAGGACAGGGGGGACTTATCCCAGTGAATCTTTCTCCAGCTTTGGAGCACACCGGGGACTGGATTTCAAAAGTGAGAATTTGAATGGATTTATTTGTCTGTTGATTGGACGGATCGGAGTCTGGTTTATCAGCACATTTGGGCAATATCTACAGTATCTCCACACGGAGATATCTGAGGGAGAGAATTGGGCAATTACTATAAATGAGCTGTGTAAATGCATGGAGACAGCATTCATAATATATCTACTCTGATACATAATACATGGTGAAAAGTTAGAATACCTACTCAGACTCGTTCCATGAGAATATACAGGGCATGTACTGCACAAAATAAAAAGCCTGAGAAGCACATTCAGAAGCTCATTTGGCAATTACAAATTACAAATCTCACATTTCTCATGCCCTCCTGCGACCATCTTCAACAGCCAGTGAACCCTCTCGCCTTTTCCACACAACCCAAAACCTACTTTCTTCACAGGCCAAAGTTTGCAGGCTCCACTTTCTCACAGCCACCGAGTCCCACCTCCTCCCCACACAAAGTGGCACAACAAATAACCCCCATATTAGAAAAAAATAGAATCCATATCTAGAACTGGATAGTGAAAACATTCTAACTCTGACACTATCTCAGGCTCCCGCTTTTGTGCGCTTTTATATTTGCACACAAAGCCCGAACGCAGCAGTTTTTCCCTTCTCTTTGTGGGGATGTCGGGTTTTCACCGCGGTCCAGCACCACTACAGAACACTGTCTCAGCCAGCGATTAGAGCCCGAGGTACAAGAGGGGCCACTTCACCTCGAAGATTAGAAGGAAACAAAGGCTGGAGTCTTTATATTGTGCCAAGAACGGTAACAGACAGGAGAGGAGAAAAGGTAGGAGCCAAAAACAGACACGCCGGGAGAGCTGACTGGAGTGACTTGTCCAGGAAAAATAATTTGACACTCCTCTAATGAGGTAATTCACAAGAAAAAAAAAAAAAGCAATGACGAATCAATCGAATTCAAAAGGTAGGATCTCTATGCAAAAATAAAGCCTTTTTTTTTTTTTTTTACTTGAGCTTTGTGTGTAGACATTGTGCTTCTATCGACCATACCGAGTTTAACTTCAGCATACAGATCACACTGCTACACCTATGGCCTTTGTTGCCTCCTACCAGTTTTGTACATTCAAAGCACTCAGCCAGCTGGGTCAAGGCCTCCCTGTGTGGAGAGGTGAAGGCAACATGACCCGCCTCCGCCTATTCCACCCCCGCCCACCTCCCCTCTGCTCGGCTCCATCCTATTTATTGCTGGATGTTTTTGCTACAGTATAGGTGTGTCCGCACGTTCGTGTTCCCGTTTCTTTCTCACATCTTTTTGCTTGCTCAGTCAACAGGGCCCTCGGTTGCCCACCACTGGTTGCTAATTGCTGCTGACATTGTTTGGTCTCTCGCTGCTTAGTTTAGGACAAACCCCTCATTCATGTGCTGCGGACAGCTCGTTAGGGCTGACCCCCACCTCCTGCATCTCTCTCTCCGTCTCTCTACCCCTCTCTCTCTCCCTCTTTCACTGACCTCCTTAATTAACTGGTAAGGCGCTTGCTGGGAAATTTGCACACAAAGGCCTGGTGTCTAGCCTGTTAGCCTCCCACTACCCAAACACCCACTTCTGCCTCCGCCGCCGCCTCCTCCGCCTCCTCCTCCTGCCCATCCCCATCCTGCTACTGTCTTCATCACTGCCCCAAACAGAGGTCATTGTACAGTCGCAGAAAAACAAAGATAAAATGATTCAGTACACAAACTGCATTCACACACATTCCCCCATTCGTTCACTCTTTTCCTCGCCCGCTGCCCGCCCCTCCTGCTCACTGCTTTTCTCTCCTTTCTTTTTTCTGTATTAATAGCGGACCTCATTAAAGAGGCTTGTTTGGAAGTGGTTCACTGGTGATAGACTCTTTTAAGTTGTCTCCGTCTGTTTGCTTGCTTTCTCCATTTAGTTTTATTGCTATTCTTCTTGCTCTATCTTGCCTATTCGTCATGCCCTCACCTCCCCGCACTCCTCCCTCTCCCTTTTCAGGAAGCCCTTCGAGGCTTCAGCTGTTTTTTTGTGGTCCCTGTGGAGGGCTCCCAAAGAGCAGTTAGCTGGCTGTCAGCAATGAGGCCCTCTAAAGGGGCCCGCTGAAGAATGCTGGGGGGCAAAGAAGTGTAAACAGGTGGAGCCTCTCCATTATATGAGACCTCCTCTATACTCACACACTCCCCACCTTCAACTGTCTTTTTCCATGTTGCTGTCTCTCACGCACGTAAACACAGACACCACACACACATCTGCATTCCACCACCAACCACCGTTTTCATCGCGAGTGTGTGTGCATGTGTGTTTTCCTAAGCTATCTCTGTGTTGTCTCTGCTGCTGTTGGACCAACAGACCTCCAAGCCGAATCTCGCATCTCACCAGGGTGCCTTTTTTCTCCCAAAAATTTTGTGACATTTTCTGTCCATGCGCTCTGTGTGTGTGTGTGTGTGTGTGTGTGTGTGTGTGTGTGTGTGTGTGTGTGTGTGAAGAGGGGTTTTCAGGGAACCCCAAGTGGATCTATATCAAAGCTATTTTCTGTCCCCACCATAATTTCCCATCATTGACTCTCAAATTTTGGCTTTCATTCATTTTTTCTTGACGTCTTATTTTACTTTCAACGAAAAACTGAAATTGTATAAATATGCAGAACATCATGTCATGTTCACAAAATTTGTACTTTTCTCTCTTCTTCTCTCTTTCATTCTTGGTGTATGGAGTGTAAATCCACCTTTTTTCCGACAACTAAAACTAAAAACTCGATTTTAAAATAACACTTTAAATAAAGTCAACCAAAATCTATCAAAATTGCAAAAGCATAATTTGCATATTTGTACATTTATTTGTCATATTTTCATTACTAGTCTAATATTTTTTACCTTCTTGACCGCATGCGTTTCCTCCTCACAGTGTCCATGCAGTGTGTTTGTGCGTATGCATGCGTGTGTGTGCATGTGTGTGACATGAACTCAGATTCACCTGCGACAAACTCCTGATGATGGAATCATTTCCGGCAGAGGAAGGGCACAGGGGCAACGGTAAGAGAAGAGAAAGAGAAAAACTAACTTCTGTTCGCCTGGGGAGTACTCTGCAGCCCATCTGTTGAAATTGCTCTACATATTGTGACCTAGATAAAGAAAAAAAACTTCAGTCATAGGTAGCACTGCCTTCGTCCGTGTTTGACACTTGTCTATTCATTTTATTGGTCTAGTTGCCTCAAAATAGAAGACTTTTGCATAATTTTCACCTTTACATATGATTTCAATACATTGGTATTAGAAGAATGATCTGTTGTAAAAACTAAATCAAATGATATAGAAAAGAAATTTCACTTTTTGTTATTTCCAGGTCGCTGTTTATGCGTTGAAGGTTTAAATTTAAACGTTTCACAATGAGAAAAGACTAACGGAGCCACAAAGTAATCCACATTGGAGAGAGATGAATACGACTAGCTGCACTCAACCAGCCAACCTCTGGCTAGCCTAGATTGCGTTGCTGTCGCTCTTTATTCATTCAAAAGTGTGTTGCTATCCTTTTTTCTGTCTTTTCCTCTCTTTCCAAGGACCCCAGTCTTTGTCAAAAGAAGATGCCCAGGGTTTTTGTAATTGACGGGAGGATGGAGGAGCAGGGGAAAAGGTTAAAAGAGATATCCTTTGCCTGAATAAGGAGGTAAAATTGACTGGGAGAGTGTCTTTGAGAAACTCCAGCCTGACCTTGAAGGAGGAGGTTCCTCCTCTCTTATGGACGGAGGATGGTAGGTTAAGTGGGGCTGTCACGGCCACACATTTACACACACACACACACACACACACACTGTAAATGCACACACACTTGGAAAACACTTGTGAGAGGTTCCTATTGTGCGCCGCTCTGACAATATTATGTTTGGCCAAGAAGAACATTCATTTGCCTTCTTTGAAGGAAAGTGCACTTCTCAGCCATCTTCAGCCCACTTGAGCTCGAATTGGAGTGGAGTCCCACCCTCCCCTCAATCCTTCCCGCCACCACCCACCCACTCATTGTCTCTGCTGCTTCCCAAAATGAGGGCCTCAAAGGCCCCCATGCACTCTCAACAGGGGGGGGGGCTTCCCTGCTACATGCAAGCTTTTGGGTCTTGCAGTGGGTGATGGACTAGCGGTACCATTTTGTACTTGTCCTTTCTTTCTACTGTCACTGATGGAAAAACTTTACTTGTTTAAAGTTTGTTATAGTGGACAGTGATGAGCAAAAATCAAGTAGTGAATTCAGTATTTGTTATCATTATCCTGCAAAATCAAAAGGTCTAAGCAGCACTTAAGTAAAAGTGAAGCAACCAATTCAACTCGCATGGTGACACAGAGCCTACTCTGAATCTCATTCTATACCGCAAAAACAATTATTGCTTTTTATCATTAATCTGTATAAAAATAAATAATGGAAAATATTGGACATATCAGATACTGTATATCTGTACTGTACAATGTTTAAAAATAGTGTAAAAATATAAAAAGCCTTAGTATGTGGCTAATTTGATACTGAATAAAAAGCTATTTTTGACCATTTATGGAGCTCCAAATCCCAAATCTGACTCAAGCGTATGACAACATCTGTCCTTAAACACTCGGTTCAGATAAGGAAATACTCTCCAAAAATACTTTATAGGGGAAAAAGGAATAAGGATGAGGATGATCATCAGATCAGGAGAATGGACAGCGACATGCAAAAAAAACGTGGGGAAAGATTTTGTGAGGGATCTGTCCTCGCTCTGCACAGATTAATTTAACAGAGTTTCTCTCCCTTATGAAGATGTCAGTCTGGTCTATGTCCTTTAAGCTAATTGCCACAATTAGACTACAAGACCTGCCCCTGGCTTCCCTTGAATCAGAAAGCACTTCCCGGGGCCACGCGAAGGCGTCACCTCAAAGTAGGACGTACAGGAGACATGGTCATAATCACAGCGCCCTATGCCGCCTTCTCTTTGTCAGCCGCCGTGTACCAACATTAAATTTTAAGTGTGAATGTGATTATAGCGTGGCATTCATTTTTAATGGGCTTTGCCTCTATGTGTTTTAGCATGCAGCAAGGCCCAGCAAACGGCTGACTCAGACTCTTTTTCTGCTGATGGCGCATATATTTCGCATATATACATGCACTGCTTATTCCTACTCCTCGTCGAGCCCTTCCCAGTCTTCCTCCTCCTCGGCTTCATCTCCATCCCTTTATCATTCCGGTGGTAGGAGATGGGCCAAGGAGGGCGAGGCGGTGCCCTTAGAGGTCTAACCATCCAATAAGGTTGGCCAAAGGTTTCTGTGTGTGAGGCAGCATGTCCCTGTTGTCCTCTGCAGAAATTAACCAGTAAGAAAGTCTACAATCTGGATGAACTATTAATGACTTTCATCACGTTACTACAAGGCCAGCACTTTCACTCTATCAACAACTCGGCAATATTTATAAAAATATATTTGTTAAAACTATTCGTTCCTATTTTATTCTCCTCTTTTATGTTCTCTTATAATTTGTCAGCACCTAAATCTGGGCACACAACCGGACCCTATCTGCCCCTGATCCAATCTGTCAAAGAAAAGATGAAGGCTGACTTGAGGAAGATGTGGGGGTCCGTAATGAGTATCCCTCCCTCACATAAAGTAACCAGTCGGACTGTAAAAAACATGTTACCTATACTCCTACACAGACTTAATAATGCCTGTAGGAAAAAAAGAAAAAAGAAATAAAGGAAGGGTTCACGTGAATCACAGAGGGAGCGATAAGGCCTTGAAATTAAAACAGATATATAGCCAGTCCGCTATGGAAATCAATAACATATTATTAACTGAGAGGCCACCCAGAGAGATACGTGAGGCTTAAATGCATATATATTCATAATAACAATATTGAGATATATTATAAATAAAAGGAAAAGGGGAGTAAATACCAAGCTGGTTTTTATTAGCTGCCAGTCTCCCAGCCAATATGTGCCGTGACTCTGCTGTCCAAAATGGTAACTGTCCAAGGCCAGATCAAATTAGAGAGACTGACAGGCAATAAGAAATTGGTGAAGTTAAACGCGATCCCCGCAGTCGCGTACCCGCAGCTCTTTAAATATTAGAGCGAGGGTGTCACAGGGTGGCAGAGGAGGGGGCCGGGGGTGACACGGAGAAGGGGAAACGGCGCTAAGGTAACTCCTGATAAAGTTTTATTAAAGCCATATGCATTTTTTTTATTTTTTTCCTTTTCTCCCTCCCTCCCTCCCTCCCTGCTCATTCTTTGCCCCTAGATTCTGATAAGCCCTGACAATGACACTGGCACACCAAGGACATACAAACAGCTCACTGTCACCTGGCTTCTCTTTGTGTGCTGTGTCTACAGTAAACGCCTTAGCCAACTGCCTTACTGGTACGACGCAGAAGTTTAAAATCAAATGACGGGGCTCCCTGTGCTATAGAAATAAGAGAGTTATAGATATTTACATCACTGCAGCAAAGGTATGACATCACCAATCGCCTGTTCACTCTCACTTCCTTTCCCACCAGCTCTCTTCTTTAGTTTTCGCTTCCTTGTCTCCTGACTTTTAGCATGGGGGCCACACATGGAGCACCAGTAGGCCTTTTATTTTGCATCTTTTTGAAGCCCGAGACAAAATCCACTCCACGCACAGATGCAGTTTGACTGCGCCTGCCTGTGCTGCATAGTTTGTTTTCAGATGAATAGCCGAGAAACTCGGTGGCCTTTTGCCCAGCATATATACCAGTAACCCCCCCCCCCCCCTCTCTCTCTCTCTCTCCTACTGCTGCAACTGCTATACTTCCCAGCAGGTCCATCATTTCCATTCTGTCTTTCACTCTCTTCCTCTTTCTGTATTTCTGACTGGATCTTTGAAGCAAGCATGGGGCCCAATGCCATTGTAAGGCATGCCTTCTTCCTTCCCAAGTTTTGTCTGTGTGTTCTTCAGCTCTATTGAGAGCTCCCCGGCCCTTTTCCAGTGTACAGCTCCTTTGTAGCCTCCAGAAAGGCCTTCATCTCGCACTTGTTTTCTTGGAGTCCTCACCACCACCACCCCCACCCCCCCCCTCCTTTTCTCCCCTCCCTCCCATTGGAAAAAGACAGGAAGTGAATGCAGATGTCGGGTCCACCTGAGCTCATTGCTCATTCTCTCTTACTCTTGTTCTCTCACCCACAATCTCTCTTTCTTGCTCATTCATATTTTTTTTTTTTTCCTACAGACCCCCACGGCTGGAGAAGTTGCTACATCACACACTGAACACATTGACATACTGAACCTCACAGTGGAGGCTGTCCATCACAATAGCAGCATGCTTGTTTGTTGTCTCTCTCTGTTGCCTCACTGTCTAAACCTGTACTTGTCTATGATGCTACAGCAGGCAGGCAGGTAAACGGCCTGTGTCTTCAAGTCAAGATGGGGATGTATGGATTTGATTTGTGGATGAACTCATATTATCTGATCTG
>NW_027185241.1:2072500-2147500 GCF_022577435.1 Embiotoca jacksoni | reverse complement strand
TTTTGGGCGAACTGGGGAGGAGCGAGCGACGGAACTGACTCAATCTGACTGGAAACCCGGAGATACTACGTCCCGCCCACCGATGGCCGTAACCTGACCGCACGACAGTGCACTGTCAATCAAACACGAAACATGTCCTTTTGAAGCACATTTTCTTTGTATTGTCAGATGGCCCGCCAGAAAACTAAATAGGAAGGAGCGTCTTTGGCTAGCAAAACCAAAATAATTTCAAGAGGCTAGTTAAATCGGAGTCTATGGAGCCGGACGTTTTTTTTGGAGCCAAACTCTAGCGGCACTCGAGGTATTTCAGCTTAAGGTACTTCAGCATCTCCCTCATTTTTAAGAATCTGAAGCTACGTCCACTTTTATATACTGTCAATGTTATTTCCCCAGTTTTTACTGGCGCCTGGTTGTAGTGAGTTACTCCCATCCGAAGGTGTTGGTAACGCACCTAAAAGCTGTCTGCCAGCTGCCATTAAACAACATAAGCAAAAGAAAAACACGCCAGCATTATCCAGAGCTCTGACGGGGTAAAACTGCATGGCTCTGTGAGGTTAGTTGTCACAGTGCCAAAAGGAGAAAGATGCAAAATTTGAATAATATTTTTGCTTGAAATGCTCATCCCTAGATTATACTCGTTTTTTGAGTTCCTCCTAAGCATCGTCACTAATAGTTGCGAAAACTTGCTTGTAGATGATCATTACTACCGCAAGGTTCTGCTTTTCCCAGTATTTTATGTTCGGAGTGATAGTGACCCATTTTCAAGCAGCATCCTCTGACGGTGTGTTGATGTAATGATGATGACAGTGATCTTCCAAAGCCTCTGCTTTAAACCTACTATTGCTCCTTCTATGGCGGCATTATGTGTCTGTCTTTTCCCTTTAGAAATTCTGTGAGAAGCAATGTTTACTCATTCCTAAATAAGCTACCAATTGCATAACATTATAACTATCATAAAAAGAATAGTGAAGATTGCTGTGTCACTTATATAAGCAGATTATAGCCGCACAGTCGTCCTTCTTTTTCCAAAATAAACACAATAAAATGTTGTATATGAATATCATGCAATACTCAGAAGCTGGGCCATGGTGGCTTACTCGGCGTCTATTGGCCACTGCACCAAAGTGGCCCCCTCCACCCTTTCTCCCATGGGCCCGTTTGCTCCACCTGTTCTGCTCTGCTCGAGTGCAGAAATCGCACTGTCGTTTTCTGTACAAATAAGTCAGCATAGTTTACCTCTGGAGGTGAATGAATCTGCACAGGTGACTCAAATCGGCTCAACAGGCTTCCATCACAAAACAGGCGCCGACCACTTCTTCTCACTGCTTGGCAGGTGGGATGAGTGAAGAGCTGTCCTCTGCCTAGTAGACCGACAAAACAAAGTTTAAAAAAATGTAGTTACATTTTTCAAGTTTTCACAGGCAGAGATTTATGCTACTACTTATCACTGTGTCTTTACACCTCAGTCATCATTATGATACAATAGAGAAGGGGAGGAGAGGAGAGGAGAGGAGAGGGGAGGGGAGGAGAGGAGAGGAGAGGAGAGGAGAGGAGAGGAGAGGAGAGGAGAGGAGAGGAGAGGAGAGGAATGCTACAGCAAACACACTCATTTGACAGGAAAGGCAAGATTATGGCAGATTCATACTTCCCAAATCAGTAACACAATAACAAAACGTTCTTAAAACAAAAACATTTTATTCCTATAACGCAGGAAGATAGGAAACGAGCTACAACCTAATTGTCATCTAAAGAAACTGTACTCAAAGTTGGAAAAACACCATAGGTCTTTATGGACAGCTGGCTGTGAGGCGAGTGGACAGAGACTGCTACAGCTCCTTTCAAGGGGAAACACTAACCACTCTGCTAGTCTTTTTGCAAAATGATCCACTTATGCGTGTTATATGTAGGTTTTCCATCATTTATTCTATTTCTCTGTGGGTTATACGTGTCATGCACTTGCACTGATTTTGTGTCCCAGGTAGGTGAAAAGACAAATACGCCACCGGAGAAGACAATAAAATCAGTTCGTAACACAATAGAGCACGACTCTACACCATCTGTTGTCTTGATGTAAATTCTGTTTGTGAGCTTGTAAGATAACACGGTAAACATCATAGATGTCAAGCAGAAAAATGTGCACGACAGCGGGCAACACGCAACAGATTCTTCATAAGATAACGGCACCTGCACTTTGGTTGGTAATGCAAATTTGAAAAAACCCTCATCAGAAGTCTGTTTTGATTTATTCAATATTTCAGGGAAACATCTTGGTTCTAATTGAAAGAAACTGAACAAGGCGACATAATGGCACACCGATTGTGCCCTGTGAGTATTCAGGGTGTCTGCATGTCCTCTCCCTGCCTGTGTGAAACAGAGACAGTTGTCAAGCCGCGGCCAACTCAGTCACGCTGCCACTGAACTCCAAACAATGACCTGAATGTAATGACAGATGACGCATAAGGAGTGTGGATGCAGCACAGGACAGAACCCAAACTCCATCTGTTCTCTCTGCCATGTTAGAGGAGGCTGGACTTTAAAAAAAAAAAAAAAAAAAAAGAAAGAAAGAAAAAAAAAAAAAAGAAAGAAAAACTACGCATGCCACACTGTTAAAATAGTGTACGGACGCTTGCAGGACATTCCTGTCCAATAAAAATATATTTTTCAGACGAATAAATGATTTCACTGTCGTAATAGATTTCTAAATCCTCGTCAGACCAAGCACATGAACCCTAAGTTTTGAACTGAGATGAACTATGAAGCTGTGAAACCAACAGCAGGCGTGTTTTTCTGAGTTATAATACGTGTATGTGTGGATTGTGCTCACTGGTGAGTAGATCCACCGTCGGCAATTGAAAACACAGAAGAGCCTTTTTGGATCATGGATAATAGTAAATCAGCACTGGATTAGTTAAAGCAACCCGTTTGAGCTTATTTTCCATCGCCCACATGCTGAATGGTACCGTTTGATTCCAGCAGTGTGCCTGTGCACCACATGCGACACCGCTTTTGTTCTCCGCTTCACTATGTTTACATGCTGGGTCTCATTCTACCGGGCCAGTGCTGTTAAGAGACTGCCATATCGAATGGTTCACAATAACATTAGCAAAATGTTAATATTATAAATAAAATTCATATTAATTTGCGATAGCAATATTTCGTCACGCTGTGTAAGAGAGACACACAACAGACGGACAACCTTAACTGTTGCTGCGGACAAACTTTATAATAACGAACTTTCCAGTGGTGACGTTGTGAACAGAATCAGGAGTCTGGTTGATGACAGCAGCTATACTGTCAGGTTGGCTATATTGACATTGAAAATTAAAGAGAGAGTTACAACTCTGCCGGCTCCTCTCAAAAAATGCGCTCACTCCCACCGCTTCCTCGCTGGAGGTGATCAGTTGTGTGTGTATTGGCGAACTCTGGCACATTCATGCACAGGTAGAAAACACCCACGGGGCAATGGACCCTGACCGACACGGCAACAACTTTCCGTTCATAAATCCTTTAGTTCGTCTGCAAATGTTTTGATAATTCCCACTGAATCCTGCTTCTATAACAACAGTAAATTTAATACCCCTGGGTTTTTGGACTGTTGGTCCGACTTCTTAATTCCCTCTTTACATTGACAATTTATGAAGAGCGTCCACAATAGAAATGTGAGAGTAGACAAAAGAATATTTGTGTGCGCACATACTCGCGTTTTGTGTAGGTAGGTCCTACCCTGCAAGACCTGTCATGATTGAAGGATTTTAGCCAAATTGGCCGAGATAAGAAGCTTTCCACAGTGAGCACAGCTGCCGGTGCACAGGGCTGAGAGGGAGGGGAGCAGTGGCTGTTTTAAATGTATTTTCTACAACACTTTCTCAATTAAAGGCCCTTTTTACACATAGCACTCCGCTAATAACATAATGGCGAGTAGAATGTCATTGAGTGGTGTAATGTACCTAAATCCTTCAGCAGCATTTTTAATGCTCTCATAATTGGAGCCTACTTTGGAACATAGTGGCACGCGGGAGGCAGCGGCGGAGAGGCAAAGAGAAATGATTTGTAAAGATGTCCGCGCTGGAAATAATAACTAGCCTTGGTGCTAATGTAGGGCTCTTTCGAAAAGGGGGGGTGAAAACATGTTGCTAATTGAGTTTGCCTGAAAAACAGACATTTAAAACTCATCATTTCATTTTACACTCCTTTTTGTGGCACATTGTGTTTAGAAAGTGGAAGGGGAACACTCGTGGTGTTTCACATCCATTTGGAGGTTAATGGTCAAGTTTCAGGCTTTTAAATGTGGTAAAAACTACACTGAAAGGATTTACTTTAATTAATTGCAAAGTGTGGATTTTTTTTTTCCCCACAATACTCATGAACTCTTGCCATTCAAAAGTTACCTACAGAAATCGCACCACTTATGCAAGATAAATAACAGTTCTTTGCCTTTTCTGCTTGCAGTCAGAGTAATATGATCATTTCACCAAAACATTTTGCCGGTATTTAAAGTTATTTTTGAATAATCAACACATAATTCTCAACTAAATGAGTTCTGAAATGTACCCCAAGTTGCTTTTTGTACATAAAACTTCTCACGTTTTATTTCTCTGCTCTTTCTTGTCTTTGTTTCCTAGAAGAAGAAGAAAAAAAGAGGGTTTCCAGAGGATCGCCTCTTGATTTGTGAGTCCATCCTGAGACTATACATTACCTTCACCACAATGACCCCTAGCCCTGTCTAAACACAGGCCTTAATGGCTCATGGTTGGTGGGCACACTCCTTGGTTATAGGGCTCCGCAGGCTGTGGCCAGGGCAAGCAGAGGACACCAGGCAACAGGATTGAGTGGACTCCACACAGACATTAGTACCGTTGCTTCTGGGTTGTATTGCATCAATGTCAATGGGTAAAAACATGTCCTCCATCTTCAAAACCACACCCTGAGGGATGAGAAAAGCACCTGCAGACCCCTTATCTATCAAAAGATAATGGCTGAAGTCAAATCAGTCTTTCTCTGAAAGCACTCAGCTGTTGTGCCGCGCAAGGATGTGGCAAGTTGTACAAATTAGCTGAGGCCCCGTTACTCGTAGATAAGCTATTGTCCTGAAAGAGCACTACATCCTTCCCCGCGTTTTTTTTTTTTTTTTTCCTTTTAAAAAAAAAAATGGGAGGTCTGCTGCAAAAATATCCCCTCAATAAAACGAAACGAGGAAAAGGGAGCTCGAGGTGAGGGAGCAAGGAAATCATTTACGGTAGCGTGATGAAGTGTCTGTTTGTCCGGGCAACAAACAACCTAACAGGTGCCTTTAGAGAAGGAGTTGTCCTATAATCGTAAAAGCTTTTTTGATCATTTAACCTGCACATCCGATCAATCAGCAGGGGAAGCAGACATACAAGTGCTCCCACACAGAAACGACTCAGTACAGGAGCAAGTATATTACACAAAAGGTTAATAGCTCAAAGAGAAACTGGAGGAGGTCAAGAAATAAGTGGAGAAGATGTATAGTAGGTAATGGCACAAAGGATTCACAGCGACCAGGGTTTTATATACAGTTATATATCCTGCTGTTACTTCACTGAGAATACATTTATTTTCAAGCAACCCAATGTACCCGTGCCATATACCATATAAAAACACTCGGATATTCCTTTAAAATAAAGTTAAAGATTACACTAAAATTATATTTTGCTGCAGATCGCCTCTTCTCTGCTTTTAAATCACGGTGTAAACGGGTCATTTAACCTTACTCAAAAGAGCAAAATGACACTCGCACTAAATACAAATAGGAAGAGGAGGAGACGAAGGACTTTTGACAGATGAGCCTGATGGCCCTGAGAATGGCACAGAACCTCACCAGCTGGTAGTGGACCTGGCGCCAACTGCCCATCTAGGTTGGCAGCTTGCTCCAACATGCCAGTCGAGACCTGTGAGGGCTCGGCTCACGACCAGTATAACGCCAGAGGGGATCAGATGCCAAACCTTCACGGTCTGTTCTCAGATGGAGCAAGTGAGGCATTAAATCTAAAGAGAAGGAGCTAAAAGTAATTCTAGATAAAAGGTGGAATTAGTGTAAATAGACAGTTTTGCTGAACTTAAATAAGATGCCAGAGAAGCAATTTGGTTTGTACCATTTAAAGAAGGAAATGAATTATCTCGTAATGTTCTCACGAAGAGAGACTTTTACACAAGTGATCGGGTTAAATATAATTGGTATGACCTTCATGTACAGTGTGTTAATTATTACTTAATTAGATGAATGGAGCAGGGAAAATTACATCCAAAACAGAATTTAATTTTAGGTCAAATTTTGAATTATATTCCGTCAAAACTTCGGATTTATCTCCAAAGGAAATTTATAAAAGAAAAAAAATGCTTATTGTCCAGGCTAAAATTCACTTGCAAGTTCTAATTAAAGGGGACTTAATGACTGAAGGTATTTGTAAGACTCAATTCAAGACATGTTTTCGACTTGACAAGGACCGGCAGACATGCTGCAAACAAATAGACTGACACTGACACACACTGGCAGAGATTTCCAACTGAACTGCAGCTACACATGCAAAAGGCTCAACAGATCAAGGATATCAAGAAGAGACGGAGAACAGCAGAGGAAAAAAAAAAACAGAGACGCAGAGAAAGAGAATGGGAGATCCAGAGACTTGTCAGTCATGGCAATGAACACTGACAAGCCAAGTCTGTGGATAATGTTTCTGTCACTGAGCGCTCTAATCACAGTGTTTTTAGTCAAAACCAATCCGCTCGTGTCTGAGCACTCGCAAAGTGTCGGGATGTTTATGGCAAACAGCTGAAAGAAACATACAAAGAGGGTGTCAAGACAGGCAGACCCACTCACATCTCTGCCATTGTCACTGTGAGGAGAAAACGCAGTGGGGGAAAAAAAAAAAAAAAAAGACAGAAAGAGAGAGAAGAGTTTGAAAGTGCACAGCAAAACAGAAAGAAAGAAAGAAAGAAAGGAAGGAAGGAAGAGAGAGGCGAAGTGAAGAGATGGCAGTTTTAAACACACCCGAGCAGGTAGTGCCTGTCAGAACACATTGCCATCCTCTAATTGGGTCATTTTTGATACCCCCTACCACACAGTGCCAGCGTATTGATGGGAGGGTGTCAGGATGCCAAGAGCCTGCGAGGCCTCACTGGCACAGAATCAAAGCAGGCACAAACGCTGCCCGCAGACAATCTGGCAAGCCCGAGCACACACAGGCGCAAGAACATCCAAAAACATGGCCCCACAGCTCCCGCCTGTACCACCGGGGCGTAATTGGTACATGGGCATTCCAGAGCGTTTTCAAAGGAGGGAACTTAATCCACATGTGTACTATGAAATTGGCTATTTTGTACCCAGCTTCCAATCCACCCCCCCCCCCCCCAATCTCCCCCACCTTCCTCTCCTGCTCTTCTTCTCGCCCTCCCCCAGTTTGTAACCTTACCACTGGTTTAGCACTCGTCTTGTTTCGCTCACATCCTCTCCATCAACTATCAGCTGCCACTCTATCTTTCTCTCCGAAATAGCCCCGGGTTTGACCACGACATCTTAGGCTGTGAAGGCGGACAAGGATGCCTAATCTTTACTCGGTGCTCAGCTTGACAAGATTTCACTCGTCTGAGTTTGTTTGCGGTTGTGTTGTGAGCCTCTATCTGTGCGCGTCGGTATGTTTGTCTGCACTGTAAATATGCAGATCTCGGAGAGCCTAAAACAAATTAGATTTGTTCATCGCGCGCTTGCACATAAAGCTGCGGCGCTGGGTTTAAGGGTGTGGGTTGTGGACGGATGCTTACAGTGGGATGTGGGTGAGCCAAAGCAAGCACATCCCACTCCTCTTCCTTAGACTCCGAATCTGGAAATCTGAATACTCCCAAGCAGTAACATCCTCTCGTGTGTTTCTTGTGTTCCGCACATTCCTACATTGAAGAACAGTGTCTCATCTTCTCTTCCTTTGTGTGGTGGAGTGTGCCTTCCAGCCAGCCTGGCACTGACTGGCACATGGAGTAAACCGACTCCAGCTGCTTTCTGACCAAGGGGAACTTGTTTAATTAACCACGCTCTGGTTCCAATGAAAGGGTTGGTTTCGCCCCCAGCTGTTGACCAGTCTGTGGCACCCCGGGGCCCTGGTGGAGAACTGGCATATCACCCATGGTCCGGTCCGATCCACGTTTCCCAGACAAAGATGGACTCTGCCTGTCATGCCAGAATGTATCACGCCTGAGTCCTCCTTCATAAATTAAACATGAGATCTGGAGGAGTTCTTTTAAAAAAGGAAAAAGACCCAGAGGATGTTTCTCTGCTCAGATTCACCCACGCTGTTTTTCTTTCTTTTTTTTTTTTTTTTTTTTTCTTTTTTTTTTTTTTTTTTCTATGACTCGGACTTACTCAGACATGGAAAAAAGGAAGAATGGAGAGAAGGTATAAACAGGTGCAGAGGTGAATTAGAAAACAGTGCCCTCAATGATTTTCTCAAGAGTGCGTTTGTGAATACTTGTGTGTGGGTAATCCATGGTGGCCTGAGAGACCATTTCAAAGAGCCTTCTGATGGTTGTCTGGCCCTTTCTATGTGCTTTTGGGGACATACTCATGTGTACGAAATAAACTCAGCTTTTAAGCATTACTCATCCTCTGGGTTAAAACTAGGCCTATAGCTTTGGTGCAGGTGGATTAGTATACATAAAGTTTCACCTTGAAAATAGGTGGGTTTTTTATTGCCTTTGGTACAATCAAACTGACCTATTATGATCATCATTCACTATTATTATCACCATATTTGGAATATAGATTCATAAGTTGTATTATTCATTTTAAATTAAACTAAACATTTCAAAGCATCAAAAATCTTTTCCATTTTAGATTTTTCAACTGCTTCTTTGTCTAAAATGTATTCTATTTTAAACACAGAGGACTGCAGGGTTGTGCATGCCGAATTTGACCTTTGGGGGTAACTACATGCAGACACATGTAAACACCACCATCTCATCATCCTAACCATACAATAGGGCAGCCCCCCCCCTCATCTTCCACTCTTACTACAGCCATGAATCACAGGACCGGGTGCCACTGAAGCCATCAGGCGCTGCCGTTTGTGTTCAGCTTGTTCATCCCTGTTTATCCCCTACGTGTTGTAGAGTCGAGGAGAGCCTGAAGTAAGAAACCGACAAAGTATTTTAGGTCGTTGTGAACACAATCGACAAAAGGCAAACAAAAGTGAGATCTATCCTACCCGTGTCGCGCATGTGGGTGATAGAAACCCTTTCCAACTGAAGGCCCCTGATGTTATTCAGACAGAGCTTTATATGTTACGAATGGTGAAATAACACATTAAATTGTACATTCTGATATTTTTTCTGACATTGCTCATTATTTCCACTTTGCTCTACTTCTTCGAAGTGCAGAATCTCGACAGTGCTAATTGTTCTGTCAGAGGGTTTCGACTCGCCATCCTAAATAAGTCAGGCTTTACAAGCGAAGGCGACTGCCAAAGTGACACTCGGAGAGTTCACGTCACCACCCAGTCATACTGGAAGTCTCTCTGAATCTGGTGAGAGCTGAAGTGCCACCCCGAGAGCTCCTTTCACCAGCATCTGGATGACAGGCCGTACCATCACCAAGCACAATTGTCACCTTTACAAGTTGTCGTGCATCTTGTGTCCTTGATGCTGTGATAATGCACACTGGAAGGGTGTCATGTCATCACCTCAAACTATCAACGAATCACATGTGAAAAAGGCGAAGATAGAAACACCCGCGAACAAATGAAATCAGCGGGTCTCGTTTTTATACGTTTTGTTGTTTCTAGCATCTCCACAACTCTCGCAAGAGCACGGCAATTTTTAATGATCTTTGAATCTCAGCTGGACTGGCTTTTTCTGCTCTACCATATTGCCCAAGCTACAGAGCTTCCAACCCTCATCCTCCCCATGTCATTTTTTTTTTTCTTTTGCGAGTCCATGGCAGTGTCCACGGGAGCCCCATTTGCCGTGACATATGGCGAACAAGGCAAGCACTGCGAGCGAGTGGCCCTGTCTGGAGCTGTGACTTAGTGTCGTCCCTCAGTGCCTCTGGCAGCACAGGGACAGAGGGATGAAGGGGATGGAGGAAGAGGGAGAGAGGAGGTATAGAGACAGAGAAAGGGTGGGGGGGGTATTCGAGCCGGAGTTTTCGCCCTGGAGACACACTGGCAGTCCTAAGATTAGAGGGGTAATCAATCTCGGCGTGGAGCCGGCCAATCCCACCGCCCCACGGCCTGGCAACCTGGCCTCCGCAGGTGGGGGCAGGGCTGCGGGGAGCAAAGGACCACTGACAGGAGGGGAGGTGGTGGGGGGAGGAGGGGAGAGAGAGAGAGAGAGAGAGAGAGAGAGAGAGAGAGATGGGGGGAAAGAATATGCTTTATTAAGAGTCATTTGTCCTTTAACAAGCCTTGGTGCTGGACAGGTGATGAAGCATAGCACCAAACACATATGATTACTGTCACCGTTGTTTACTGGCTTTTTCTGCCTTCCCTGTCACCTCCCTGGGGAAACCTTGTTTTGGGTGCTCCTAACACACGAATGCCCCGAGCTGTGCAGGACCACTCTTGGTCATAGTTAGAGCTGCGCTGAAACAGGAGTCACTATCTGTACCAGTCCAATACAGGCAAAACACACACTGCATCAGCTATCAGAAAAACTGCCCAAATAGGATACAAGCTTTAGGAATTTGCGTAAAATTAATTGTTTTCAAACAATCTGAATATGTTTATTGGCACAAACAAGCGCAGTAAGAAGTAGCAACGTGTCATGTGTTAACAACCGTTCCCACAGCAGCTGCCTGCCCTCATTATCTCACCTATGCTATTTTATGCTAAAGGAGTGGGTAAGAAAGCAAAACGTCAGACTGCCAACAGCGCAGTGTGAGTGTTTCAAGGGACACGATCAGTGTTTGGGGAACTTTAACACTTAACGGTGCTAAAAATTTAAAAAAATAAAACTTGCAGAAGCACATGCAAGGGAATTTAATTAGGTTTTATTAACAACAAAGGCGGGAGATGTGTGCTTTTTGTTTGAAAAAAATTACATTAGAAGGTAAAACTCTGGAGCTTATTGTGGGGTTTGATCCTTTTTCAGAGGATTTTTTTTTTAGGTCTAACATTCAAACTTGAAACAGTTTCAAATTCAGATCATACCGTTTAAAGTCATGTTGAGAGGAAGTCTAGTTCAAGAAAAACACTAGTAATGCAAAACTGATGGTGCCATGTTGTGAACCGTGTATTTATTCACTGAGGAGTTGTCACTTATTCATGGGATTTAAGCAAACTATGGTAATAATGTAAAAAAATTAAAATAAATACTGGACTGAACTGAAGTGAAACTGGTATTGTCATTAGAGGATACTCCAGATATGATACACTGACGTGTTAAGCAATCTCTACAGTCATATCACAAGTGTAAAGGAGTGTTGGGAAATTAAGCCCGCAGTCATTTTGAGCCATCACAGTCGGTTGTGTAAAGTGTGCTAATTTACAGATCATTTACTCGTATTCAATTACTGTCAGAAAAATCATATCTAATGTGTAATAAACACCGGAGTGCAACTTACAGTGTTGATTGTGCGATCAAGATGAGGGGTGGCACCATCTTCCTGCCAGTGGTTTTAGCAAAAGTCCATAAAGCATAGCTTCACCTAATGAGCCACAGAGGACTAGTGGACTAGTTTGAATTACTCAGTCAACTTTACTAATTACCATCAATGTCTTCTAATCCAGTGAATGCGTGCAGATCAATTAATGTTCTCAATGCACACGGCAAAGATGAACTGGAGATGCAACATAAAGGAGACGAGTGCTAAAAGGTGAAAAATGAAAGTAAAGGAAGAAAACATCCTCACGAGGCCTTTTACAGATAAATGAAATAATTAGACCCAACTCCCCAGTGGCTTTACCATTCTATTTTATTTCTAGGGAAATAATTAGAGTTTGTTTTTTGTTTTTTTTTGCAAAGCTTCTGTTTTTTTTTCATGTTTAATCTTTAATCAGTGCCAAACATTTCCCTTTGGGCAACAAGGTGCTTTATGGCAAGATGTAATACTCTGTGGTAATTCAGAGTTGCTTTGTATCATGAGGATGCAAGTGTTGTGTATCAACCGGTGTAAATGTCTTACCGCTGTACCCCTCTTTATCAAACTAATGCATTTATATACGTAACAAAGCAGGTAGAACTGAATTGGAAATCTGGTTTTTAATTGGACCAAGAGGTCTGAACTGAGTCCCATCTGGGGTGTGGTTGGGACTTAATTATAAGCAAACACGGCTACCTATCGATACACCACAAAACCGTGGACGAGAAAGAGGGTTAAGAATAATCTTGACACCCCGCGGGTCATCGCACACTGTAAACAACATGGATTTATCCAAAAACAAAACAGAGAAGAAACACAACATAACAAGTTGTATGAAATCAATACCAGCCAAAGGAAGAATCAAAGGGAAATCAGGCTAAATTGGACTTTTTGTTGTGCTTGGTCAAATATAGTGCAGCAAGAGATGAACCTTGGGAGAGATTGCCAATAACAGAGTAATACTTCAGAAGAGATTGAAGCCCCACATCTGGACATAGTCAATTCAGGTCCTTATGACCCGACACAGTGGACGAAGGTATAGATTTGAGGCACACTCTTAGGTGCCTCTCATGAGCCCATAAAGCCATTTTAAAGTGGAGACAGCCATGAGTGCTAAGCCGAGGGATTGAGGGAGAAATTCAATGTCTCAGTGTGTTGTTCGCCTCCAGTTGTGGTCCACAACATCTAAGGCTAGCAGCTTGGCTCATCTGTGATCCGTGCTTCCAGGCACTTGCATTAATTGAGCTCGTAATTGAATAGTTGTCTTCATTAGTTCCAGTCCCCTGCTTGCCCGTCTCAGTTACGGATTACTGGGGAAACGTTTGCGCTAACATCCTCTTACAAAGCTTAGAAAGAAACGTTCTTGTCCTTCTGTGCCGTTATGTCACTGATGAGAAAAAACTGTCACTCACCTCTGACCGGTGATACAATGCGTGTTTCCCGTAGCAACCACGGCTTTTCAAGACACCAAAGAGATAGAAAAAGCATGAAGAGGTGGCTTGTTGAAAAGAAACAATCAAATAAAGTCATTAATATTCTTGTGGAGGCTCAGGCTGCAATACAAAAGCATTACCTGCAGGACGGCTCTCTCCACAAACGCATCACCTCAGTCAACAATCATCTCATCCGCAAATCTCAACATTAATTCAGACACATCTAAAGTTAACATGCAACATTTGTGATTTGAATTGAACAACAACATTTTGTTTTCAAGGAGAGGCATGAAAAAGGATCCCAACATGTTGGAAGCACGGGCCAAATAATGGCAAGAAAATTCCTTCCCGTTTGATTGAGTGGGGAAAAACAGGTACACAAATAAACAGCATGCATAGAGACAGGCCAGACATCAGTACTGTGATGTGCTTGGGGTCGTGCAGCATGGTAGAGAAGATAAAGGGAAATTAAAGGAAAGGTCCCTGACCCTCTCCGATAGCTCTAAATGCCTTGCAATTTTCCACAGAAGACGAAAATCCTCCTCCACAAATGAAGGGCTGCGTCTGACCTCTTCCAAGAGCACAGGAAGTTTAAGAGAGGTTGACAAAGAAAGAAAAGACTCAAAGAGAGGCAAAATGGTAATTTGACTTCCAACAGACATTTCTAACCCCTTTAAGGGGCATTTTTAATAAATCCTCGGCAATTTGCATTTCCTGCGCTCAGCCAATTATTATGGCATGCGTCAGATTGAGGCAACATCTATAGAAAGTCTGACACTGTCAAACAGGCAAACAAAAATGAAGCCTAAAAAGGTGCGTCACAGAGAGCAGGCCCGGCTCGAACGCAAAGACTTGAGGATGGTTGTGCCCCTCATTAGAGCATCATTTGGCAATAATTATCTTTAAGTGCTCTCAAACATCTTGGCGGTGAAACAAACTGTCCAAAGCGCCAAGAAAAATTATGACGGGTAACTAGAAAAGGCAACAAAAGTGGTCCTCAGACGGGTAGTGCGTTGACTGTCAAGACAAAAATCAACATCCCCACGGTGCCGACGATGAATGACAAACTAAACAAATGAAATGTAGGTGAACTTTGGGCAGGAGAAAGGTTTAGAGGATCAAGCCACAATTTAAAAAATCCACAGACACCTCGCATATGGCTACCTAAGAGCACAGACACCTTTCTCCTCTCACCAAAACAGATTCACCCATTTCCTGGTACCTAACAGCTTCACAAATAGGAAGTGACTGTGCCGCCGTGGAACAAACAATGCCCGAAAGCATCAAAAATTGATCTTATATGAATATTCAACAAGGGAGCACAAGAAACTGAATTCCTCATTTTCACCTTCCTTCCTTTCCACCATTACAGCTTTTTCTCTAACTGCATAATTAATGTGTGAACAGCAGAGTGTGAATTTGTTTGTGTTGCAAAATAAAGAATGGTGGGAATTTATAAAAAAGAAGACAACTCTATTCCTTTGTACTCTTTAGAAAAACATTAGTGTAATAAGAGAAAGAAAGGGGAGGGTTTTGGAATCCACTGTGGCTGCAACTGCAGGATATATATATATACACTGAACATATGTAACTCTAATTTATTATATTGTAATTTTAGTAAACTACAAACTGGCCTTTTCCTGTATGGGAATTTACATTCCCCCAATATATATTTCTATTTTATTTCCAAACAATATTATTTGTGCTTTTCATGTTACTGTTGAAACTTAGTAGAACTGGAATATTTAGTAAAGCAACGCTAAAGAGAACTTTGCCTTTATCCCTTGTTTTGTCAGGCTCAGGTGACTGATGGAGGCTGGGTCACACACACACACACACACACACACACACCACACACACACACACACACACACACACACACACACATTACCTCCTCTGCTTGTTAATGGGGACAGCTCTCACAAATGCCCTCGCAGGAGTGAAAAATCTCCAGCCCCCTTCCTCAGAGTTGTTCCCCTGACATCAATCGTTGATCCTGCATTTTTTTTTTCCACCTTTCGTTTTTTTTTTTTTTTTTTTTTGCCCCAGTCATTGATGTGCTTTTAAAATGCATACGTGCCATTTGCCTCCAAGTATACATTGGGTACACACACACACACACACACACACACACACACACACACACACACACACACACACACACAACAGGAGAAACAGTGGTGGTAGTGAGGTTGTTTTTTTTACAAGCCAAACGATTTGGTTCCAAAGGTGCGCAGGTAGCCCGAGGAATAGATTTACCAACCTAGAATCATCTGTCAAGATTTGATACATTCAGAAGTTTTGCAGAGATTAATCTAGAAAAATTCATGCTTTTGTGATCCCTTCCAGTACGCGAGTTAGTTTGTGTGTGTTTGTGTGTGTGTGTGTGTGTGTGTGTGTGTGTGTGTGTGTGTGTGTGTGTGTGTGTGTGTGTGTGTGTGTGTGTGTGTGTGACGTCTGTAAGAGGCAAGGAGGGAACTGAAGGGAGTTAGTATGCTGAAGGTAAGTCGGTGGGCCGGCAGGTAAGGAGACAGCGTAGAGTAATCAGGCTGTCCATAGCCCACTGGCACAGAAATCACAAACACACACGCACCCGTGCACACGCACACACACACACCTCCAATCATTCATTTTCCTAATGATCCGCAGAGCAGTGAGAAGCAGGCAGCCATGTTGACTGGGAGACCTCGGCCTTAACCCTCACTCAGAGCAGTATCACTAATGATACTGTGTCAGTCTTCCTCTGTTGAGCGGGTTTGTCAGTTTGTAAACTTAGCGAAAAAATATTCAGCAACAACTACTCGAAGTCACGCTCGAAAATGTCACTTTTGTCATGAGGCTTTGCTCAAACTTTTTGAAAATAAAGCTTGAAACTGAAATAAATGCGCGCTAATTAACATACAAGCAATTAACATACGAGCAATTAACACCCCGTTAACCTCAGCAAACGCCAATCCCAGAATGTCTCATACCGCCTCTACCCTTTGACCTCTACTCTGACCTTACCACTTCTCTCCTCTCGCTTCTGTTGACCAGAAATTCTCTGTAAATATTTCTGGGAGGGGTTTGTGGGGAGAGAAAAAAAAAAAACTTTCACCCACCCCACATTTAGGCAAATATCAGGACGGCCGTGGAGGCGAGGTGGCCCTGGGTGGCCATTAGGATGCAGCAAGCGGCGTTTCCATGCAGACACCATCTCCACATGGAAAGGTCACCTCCCTCCCTTCGCGGGTAAATACACAGACGTATACAAATGTGGTTGCGAGCTAAAATGGCTCACCTTAAGAAGGCATTAGGCTGTCTTCCACTGAACTTTACATCTCTCTCTTCCATTATCTTAACCAATGGCATTTCAACCTCTTCCAAAGTAGTGCAGTGCGCCTAAACTACGCCGAGCCATTAAGTGTGCATCTTCACAAAAACCCCCCTCCCAAAAAACAAGTGTTATTTTCATCCATCCGTCCATCCATTATCTATACCCGCTTTATCCTGAACAGGGTCACGGGGGGGGGCTGGAGCCTATCCCAGCTGACATTGGACGAAGGCAGGGTACGCCCTGGATAGGTCGCCAGTCCATCACAGGGTGTTATTTTCATTTAGGTGAAAATCAAAATGAATAGTAGCAAACTGTTAATACCATGTTATGATTGCCGCTGGTTTTCCACTATAGTAAGACGACAATCTATAACATCAAACGTTTATTGAAATTCTAAAACTAAGTACGCACAGTCTACGTCGCTGTCTGTTGTTGTCATTATGAAACGGCAGAGCAACAGGGAGTGACACTGATTGACCAACAGTTCATCCTGTTTGACTTGAGGTGTGACTCAGTGCTGCTCCGTGCGCTTCTCTCCCCTCTGAGTCCGGTGCGCTTTAGGTTCACCGTGGGGCCCTTAGCGTCCAACCTGCCAACTGGGCCCTGCGAGCTGCGCTGCTGTCAAGTTTCATCTCAGCCAGGGGACTAACCCGTGCTGTCAGTGCCCTGCATCTACAACCAACACACCTGAGCTGGGGCACACCTTCCACTCCGGCCCCAGGCATAGCCGGGCCTCCAGTCAACACGGACTGTTGTGCAGAGGAGCAGGAGGGTGAGGTCATACTACAGGAAGCCTTGTTTTAGAAATGATGGGAGAGGCAGTGGAATAATTTGGGGAGGGTTCAACTTCTTGTTGTGATGTATTTGTTTGCGTCTCTTCTTTTTTCTACTGTTTTAGTCCTAGATTAAATAGGTGCTAGTTTAAACATGCTCAGTGAATAAAGCGAGACTCGTTCTGATCCTGGCCTTAATTCTCTTCTTCATTTCATCCATTTCTATCTCCCATTTTGTCTAACATGTATTTCTTGGCTGTTTTTCTCGACTTGCTTTATATAAAACCACTTCTACTTCTGAAGGATTTTCTTTACTTTTTAAATCTCACCCGTGCATGTTTGTCTTCGACTTTCATTCCGTGTCTGTTCCCCTTTTTTTCCCCCTTTTTGTTGCCTCTATCTCGCCATCTCTCCCAGTCCCAGGGGGTGACCATCTTACCCCTGGCACCAGCTCCCAGTGGATCCACTGCCGCTCTAGCAGCTCTGCAGTTAGCTTCTTGCGCTGTGCCGAGTCGTGTTCCCGTGGCCCTTTCTCCCACAGGGAATTCCCACCAGAGACAATGGGCAGCTTATCAAGGTAAACAACAGCCTCCTCCATGCCATCCTGCCACAAAGACACAGACAGAGAAAAGGGAAGAAGAAGTGCAAATATAGTAAAGAACAATACTGCAAAGTAGCAGAAAAAAAAAAAAACAACCACAATGCACAAAGCTAAGTCAGACACATCCCTCTCAGCGCTTCAGACATTTAGAATCAATGGCAACACAATCACACTCACAATATGTAATTGTGGCTCCAGCTGCCTCTTTGATTTAGTCAAACAATTGCTTTAGTTTGCTACAAAAATCGATAAGAACTAATTTTCTGTATCACCAAAAGGAAGAAAAAAAAGGTCTCATCAAGAAAATGCAATGAATTATGGCAACAGTTGGAACCCTAGTGCGATAAAAAAAAGTAAGCCTGTCTGATGTCACGATTATGCCAAAGTGTTTGTGAGAGGGGCTGATATAGAAGAATGGTTTGGTCTTGAAATTCATATCCACTTACTGCCAGAGCAGGCCTGTATACCTCTCCAAGTAATGGCTGTTTACAAGATAAAAGAAGAGGAAAAATAGCCACTTTTCCCTGCTCAGACATGAAATCCTCTTATGAAATTAGGCTGATAAAAGGGCCTTGTGACGTCGGCCATTTTTCCCCACGTCAAGAAAACCTTGCGTGTGAGCATTATTAATGGAATCCTTGTGGCATGTCATTTTTCTACATCTCCAGCACGCTCCTAACAGCAGCAGAGGAGGACTGGGCCTGCTAGGCGCTTTGTCAGAACAACAGCGGGAGTCACCGCGCAGCCCTGTCAAGTTCCCTGAAGCAGCTACAACCTGGGAAGAGCCTCAAAACACACTTTGTGCATAAGAGCCAAGGGTTAATTTTTGTTGGTTCCTGGTTGCCTTCGGGGGAAGGGGGCGATGGGGGGGGGGGGGGGGGGGGGAGCGGGAAAAATGAAGCGAGGCTGAAACAAATAGCAGCGTCGGGAGATACGTGTGGCCTTCACTTAAACAGAGCCATAAATCAGCAGACTGACAAGAGCGAGGGAGGGAGAGACTGAGGGAGACAGCAAAACCAAAAGTGAGACAACAACAGCACCACCATGTTTAGCCCTACCGACCTACAAGATGAGCTCCTCCTATGACTTGCATAATACCCCTTTTATACTGTGTATTTCCTATTTTCTTCCAGGTTCTTAGTACAACAAGCATGCCTCACTTTACATTTTACTCTCCGGTGAGGTCACATGCGAGCACAGCGTCTCGTATATATGGCCATGTTGACCCTCTGCCCTTTACTCATTCAAACATATGCCTCCACATTGTGTTTGATGTACTCGTGGGACTTACTTTACAGAAAAGAGAAGCAGAACAAAAACTGCTAATGGGAAACATCCTCATAAGTTCTTAAAAATATTTCTCTATCAAAAATCCGCAGAAAACAACATATGCGTGCTTTAATGTTAATGTGTGTGTGTGTGTGTGTGTGTGTGTGTGTGTGTGTGTGTGTGTGTGTGTGTGCGTGTGTGTGTGTTTGTGCGCTCACCTGGCTGTGTATTTCTACATCTACACAAGCGAGGATTAACAAGCCTCTACAGAGCTGCAGAGCGGGAGTGGGTGAACATGCATGTGGATTACGTATAGCGCGCATCATCTTGCAGTGATGCTTTTAATGAAGTCCTGCGTGTTTAAAGCTGCATGTGTGAAAAGGCCCCACACGGCGTAAAGGCTGCAGCATACCGAGGCATAGGGTCTGCCAAATTGCTAATACATTCCGGGTCTGTCCGTAAAGCCCAGGTAGGGGCAGAATCCGGGAGATATCATATGCACGGCCGCGCGTGTTCCAGCTGCGACCCACCCTGCGTCCCTCATTTTGTCCTGACTTGTGAGGGATTACCGCAGTGTGGGCTTGTGCTGAGCTGGCAAAATAGAAATGGATAAGAGGGAGGAGAGGAGGCTACTCCGGCGCTGGACGTGTCTGTGTTTTACATACAGGCCAAGTCAAGAAACCTGCAACCGTTTGATTGGAGCCTGCTGAAGGAGACATTAACGTGTGTCATCTCTTGCTATTCGAGTTCGTAGAAAGAGGGGGAGCGGCTAACATAGCAGATCTGGTTGCGATAGAGCTGGATAAATCAAGAGTCGTAGGTATTCCAACTGCACGCTTTGAAAGTGAGCCTAATAGTGCATTTTCCAACAAAGAGCAACAGGGAAAAAGGAGATTTGGTGTGTTTGTGTGATACAGCAAAGCATGCAATTGCCTCCTGGATTTCCACAGTTTAAGCGCAAAGTATGTGCAAATTATTTCATTCACCTGACACCAAAGAACAGCGGTTGCCTGGCACTTTCAGCGAAAATTAAATTAAGCGCCCAGAAAATGTTAGAGGAAAACTTGGAGGATATAGAATGGATTTATGGCTTTAAATCTGATGGAGCTTGATACTAATGCGGTATAAATCCTTGCCTTTCATTATAGTATTATATGAAATGCATTGGAATGGAGCGATGGATCCTATTTGACATTCCGTTACCAGAGCAGTTGTGCACAGCTTCACACTTAAGCCCTTTAAAGCTAATACATAAATGTAACATTACATATAGCTGCAGCGCTCAACAGCAGTTATTTTTTTCTTCCTCCTGACTGAATCAGCAAACACATGAAATTATTCTCCCAAATGGTTTAATTACTCAAACAGATTGAGGAGCGTAATGATGTTTTGCTTCTTCAATGGCAACAATGCTGCTAATCGGCTCAGCTATTATTCTGACAATGGAAATGAATCATAAGATGCTTGTTCCCTTTTTTACAATATGTTAATGTTGCACACTGTAGTCAGCTGGGCTCATGGAACAATTTGGAGACAAGGACTGTGCGGTGAAATGTGTTCACGGAATGGTCATATGCTAAATTAAGACCAAAGAATGGATGCCGTAATTTGTCTTTTATTCATCATTTGAGGAACACGGTTTTTAGAGGGAGTTGGAGCGAGAATCCCCTTTGTCTTATTTATTGTAATAAACTCATCCACACATGTAGACACAAAACAAATTCACGTCATCTAAATTATAAAGACAAAAAATGAAAAGACTGATTCTGAGATTTCCATCAGAAGAGATTTTTCTAATTGTCTTACACAGTAAGAAGTAACTCCCAAAAACAAACACGGTTTCCAAAAGTATCATGAGCATCGGCCCTGTTTTTGTTTTTTTTCCAGTGAAGGATATCATTAACAAGTCCAATTCATATTCAGTCCACACTGGGCCAATGAGGAACTCTGGGGCCTCGCTGGCCTGCCTGCACTGCAGGTGGTGGGTGCTAGATGGGGTCCATTTTGTCCCGTGTCATTTGGTGCGGGGGGACGGCGCAGATGCATCGTGCCCTATGGCGTGGCTGTGGCGGCAGCACGTATGGGCTCATTGTGCTGCGATTATGTAGGACGAGCACGCCGCCTGCTAATCCGCCTGTAGGAGGGTGCATGCCTGTGAATTATTGCACTTTGGGAGAGAGAGAAGAAAAAAAAAAAAAAAAGAGAAGCAGGAAGAGGGAGGGAGGGAAGGAGGGAGGGAGGGAGGGAGGGAGATGAGGAGCACAGGAATAAGAAGAAGAAGGAGAAGAAGAGGAGAGGAGGAGGAGGAGGAGGAGGAGCGAGAGACACAGAGAGAGAGAAGCCCCCTTGGCTGTGATTATGAAATGGTCTGTCACAGATTAAGGCTACAGGGATGCAGGCAGAGATGAGCCAGAGCCTCCCACAGACACACTGGCTAGTCAGGCTGCTTCTTTGAGCTTACCTGAGGTTATACACGCCTCGCATCCATCGATGGATGTACAGCGCGCGCGCGCGCGCGCGCACACACACACACACACACACACACACACACACACACTATATGGGAGAAGAGGGAGGAGGGAACGGCAAGAGGAAATGAGAGGGAGGGAGAGATTGGGAACGAGAGGAGAAAGCATGAAAACAAACATGCTCCAAATAGGCTTGCAATTGAGAGAGAAGGGAAGAAAAAGGAAGAGAGGGGGAGAGAGAGAGAGAGAGAGAGAGCTGTGCCCAAGGAAAAACACAAGAAAATAACAGGGAAAAGGGAGAGAGGGAGCTTGAGAAGGCTGGCAGCCACAAAAGGCAATGACTAAAATAAGACCTGTGTGGCTATTGTCTGTTTGCAGGAGGGCTTTGGTGATAAAAAAAAAAAAAAAAAAAAAAAGCCCACGCTATTTGTCTTTCTCTTGCCTTGCCCTCCTCGAGAGCAGAGATACCTGCAGATGTTTTCTCAACCAGAGATATAGGAGAGAGTATGTCAGGGAAAAGAACTGAGTGCACTACATGTTCACAAAGTGAAGAACTGGGTGTCTTCAGCAGGTTTGTATAATTAAACTGGGACTCTTTATCCTAAGTATCTATTATTTTCACGCCTGGCGGCTTCCGAGGTGCGCGGCATTGTAAGAAGGGTCAGAAATACTCAACTCTTCACCGACTGACTGACAACTGCAGCCTGCACAGTTCTGTCCAATCACACGCTCCACTGTCAGGTTGATTCTTCCCGCGGCTTCAAGTGGGTAAGAAAAGCTGCCGCCACAGTTTGTTACAGCAGAAACATCCACATTTGATTGGCAGGCTGGCCTTCTTTTAGGACAGACAGAGCCAATCAGCTTAATTAGCCCAATGGTATTTCCAGGTTTTGTATCTACAAGGCTGGGATTTGTGAGTGAGGATTTAAGTTTCAGCTTTTTGTTTAAGGATCCACTGGGGTTTGCAGCTTTTTTTCACTATAAATCAGACAGGAAGTAGATATACATCAAACACGCAGTTTCGTACAGGTGTAGTCAAGTGTTTTGGGGTTTTTTTTTCCTCCAAGTGTAGTGGTAACTCAAGTTTTTCTATGTATTTAGGAGAGAGTAGAAATGAGTCTCTCTACTAGAAAAATTATTTCTGAGCCGTACTTTAAACAAGTTAACCTGGACTGTATGATACTAAAGAAATCTGTATTCTTCGAAATAAGAGTCATAGCGAGTTTGTTGACCAGCATCCTCTTCTACACATTTCAAATTTTGAGAATTTGGATTGCCTGATAACCTTTTCCAAACTTTTTGCAACCAATAATCCAGCAAGCATGTGCACTTGACACCGTGATCGCTCACACAGTATGCAGGACTTGAACTTGAGTTTTTATTCTTTACACTACCACTGCCATCATTTGTTGTGTGTACACCATGAATGCCTTTCATGAAAGAATGAAAAAGCATGCAAGAATATCGTAATGATTTCAACAGTTTTCAGGTCTCACCCCCCTTGGCCAACCTATAGCAATATATTATTTACATCAAGTATTCATGATCAAGAGCTTAAGGTAAAAGCATCCTCCAAATGGCAGATGTGGCGTCCTCACAATGAGCCTCTGACTGTTTAAATATTAATTAAATATATAGCCTTTTTATATGTTTATAACAATAATGGGTTTCTTATGGAGATGTAGGAGAAGCAAATGACATTCAGGTTCGGGAATACATGTATTAGTACCGCTGAAGGGTTTACTGGATATAAGACGAAACTCATGGACACAAAACAGCACTTTAAACAGCACGAGCCATGTGACCAGCCATGCTGCATACTTCTCCCTACCCAGCAGACCATATTAGATGAGAGGGGATAACCCTTGGAAAGCGGTGAGTTATTACGACATCTCGTCCTGACGTGACTGTGACAACCCAAAGCCGATGCCAGATAATTGCCCTTGTGCTCGCCACTTAATGAACATAATTACCACGTTCTTCTGTGTTCACCCCGTGATTAATTGTTACAACATTTCTTTGTTGGGTTCCGACAAATTATCCCCTCGTACCACCGTTGCCATTTTCACATCAGGCAATCATAAAGTACGCAAGCAGGCACTCATAAAGACAGCCTAGAGCCACTTGAGAGCCATGTTGGGATTATTGGAGGAGGCAGAGGAAGTTAAGGACTCACCAATCAGTCAATTATAATCATTGGGGAAAGGTTTTTGAAGCTGTCATTTCACCCGGAGCGGAGAAGAAGGGGATCTCGTGAGTGCCACATCCGGCAAAAGCAGAACATGTCAGTTATCTGTACTCACACACACAAACACACTCAGAAATGCAGCGCACTTATGCAAGCGCACACACCAAAAATATCAACGGGTCTAAATAACCACAAATGCCTCGGCAATCATTGGCGCGAGCACACAATCGCTTTGAGCTCCGTGACACCTGTCAGCTCAAACGAAAACATGTCCGTACAAGTCAAACGGAATAAGTTCTAATCCAGTTCTCAGGGTTAGGGTTTGGGGGGCAATTAACTTGGGCATATTTCACAGACGACCTAATTGAGAGGCTGTCACCCAGTTAAGCAAGGCTCGTCTTAAGAGCATTTGCTTAATAAGCCATGGCCTAATGCAATAAGGTGCCTATTCCCAATCAGCCATGACAAAGTCTAATTTATGCCAGGCCAAATGAGCAAGAGGCGAGGGAGTCTCCGGGCAGAGTAACGATTGTGACCATTGGAAAGTATGGAAAAAAAAAAAGAAAAGAAAAGAAGGAGTTTGAGACGAGGACACCTGTCCTACCTAGGACACCCTTCTGTTCCCAGTGTCAGGAAGATGCAGAGTGTTCTGTTACGGCCTCCTGCCGAGAGGAACGTCCTTCTTTTCTTGGCTTTGCACGTCCGTGCACATACATTCATGTATTTACGCACGCAAACACAGTTTCATGTTCAGACACACACGTGTATACAGTACATACAAGCCACAGTGCTCCTGCGTGATTGATTCAGCGGCGCATCAGATCGCTCACTGTGACAAATAGCTGGCTGACAGCCGAACACAAAAAAAAGCCCACACCCTAACACCTAACCTGTGAGGAGGAATGGGGGGGGGGCAGGGAGGGGGCTGACCTAGCAGCAGACCACCACAGCTGTCTCCATCATACCACCTTTTCTCTTTCTCTTTCACTGGCCTCCTTCTCCCTCTGTCCCGATCACTTTTTCCTTCCCCGCTCTCCCTCCCCTCCGTCTCGTTTTCAGCTTGTCTTTCTTAGTTTCCAACTTCTACGTCCTCGTATCTCTTTACGGTGTTCCGTCACTCTCTCCATCCCTCTCTCCTTCTGCTTCGCGGGGAGTGATAGATTCCCCCTCAGTTCATTTATCCTAGAAGCGGAGGAGACGGCAGTGTGATGTGATCCATCTCGCCGGCGATGGAGGGAGCGCGGCGTCCCTGATCACAGGCCCTATCAATCTCACTCATAGGGGCCGGATCAGCGCTGCTGTCGGATAGCAGACACACATGGCCCGTTGGAACGGCTAGGACTTCCTACTGTACCCAGTGCACTAGCACTCACTGGGGATCCGACTGTAGCTGAGAGAGATGGTGAGAGAGAGGGGGAGGGAGACCCACAGAGGGGATTCGTTGCTGTTTCTGAACTCCAGGGAGGGAAACACTTAAGTCCGACTCATCCAGAGGCGGCTGGCAGGACTATAACACGGGTGAAATGAGTTAAAGCCAAAAAAAAGAGGTGTGAAGTTCACACACATTTATCCTTTTAAGCACTGACAATGACTTGAAATAAAGTTTTCCAATTTCATATATGGAGGACACAATTTTTCTGCCATTAGTGTAGCATTGAATTTTATGATCCTACTTACTGATCGGTCCCGTTGCCAGTGAAGTTCATTTTTTACTAATTGTTTTTTTTTTTCTCTATTTCATGTCTGTGATTTCAATATTTCTGCAACAAAAGCATGTTTAATGTTATCAACTGGGGAGTTGTGAACTATGTTTTTATATTTTAATCACTTTGATAAAGTTTGAATTCCCGTTCACTATAATCCGCGGATCATTAAAGTTAACGCGTTCTGTGCTTTGTTAATAAAACAATATGAATCACCAATTTTATCGTAGAGCCACACACTGTACCAACCAATCAAAATGATGATCAGACTAAAAACCACTCCAAGTCAGGGATCTGAACTAGTAATACTCACAACCCTAAAAATCAACAAATCACACAAATCAACCTTTTTGTCTGCAAACGAATACATTAAATTATACATTTATTATAAAAAAAAAACATTAAATACAAACTTTAATAATATGCCTTATATAATAAAGAGCGTGCCATTCAGCCAACATTCAAACCATATCAAAAGAACTGTAATTGTTTCCTACAATAACACTAATATTATGGTACTATTTTCATACCACACATTTTGAGTTTTGTCAAATATTGACAACATGAGGACTGCTGTTGGAAAAGCAGCTTTTCATCACGTCGGACCGCGTTTCCCAATATTCTTGCCATATGCTGTATCAAAACACATCAAACTCTCCTTGACACTCAAGTACACAAAATCACCCTCGTCCGTGACATAAACCACCCTTTACACACACTCCCCCTTACACACTCTGACACCCCTCAAAAAACACTTCCCTGCTGACGTGTAACACTCTCATGCACTCATCCACAGACACTTCATAACCTGACATACATCACCCTGACACGCACACACATGCACACACATCAAAAAGCAGTGGGCTGTAAAGTGCTGTCCCTATCCACCCCAGACAGCGTCGACCAATCAAATTAGGCCTGATCAAAACATGCCATTCAAAGCCTGGACCGGGGAGCGGGGGCGGGGTGGGGCGTTCAGGGGAGCGCAGCCGACGCTCTGACCTTGGGAGCAATTAGCATGACCAGAGAGAATGAGAGACGGAGACACAGACTGGAGGAGAGAGAGAGAGAGAGAGAGAGAGAGAGAGAGAGAGCGAGAGAGAGAGAGAGAGAGAGAGAGAGTGGAGGGAGGATAGGTGGGGGGGGGGGGATGAGCAGAATAAAGAAAGAGGTAATGCAAAAGCACCCCCCACCTCACCAGATCCGCAAATAGGGGATGGAGCCCTCCGAGGGCCCACTCAGCACAAGGCCCTGGTCTTACCAACCTCCACCTCCTCCTTCACAGCCTCTTCACCGGAGCTCCTCCAACTCCCCCGCCGCCTCCCAGAGTTCCCCGGTGCGAGCCCCAGGCCCCGGTCTCCCCCGAAGGAAGCCGAGGCCTCATCTCCGTGTCTTCTTCAAACCAGCTCTCATTAGACCCCGTATGCCATGGCTGATTCTGTAGGTCATTAGGTGCTATAAGGTTGCGATGTGTCATACATTGTTGACGATTTTTACACATCACACACTAGTTTTGATCATTTCAAATACACGATGAATTAGCCAGAGGGAGGCCAATAATGACACTGAACTCTCTAGACACACCACCTATATATACACACCACCTCTACATTCATACACGTTTACCAGTAATTTATAAAAAAAAAAAATATATATATATATATATATATATAAAACACCTCGCACTGAATCAGTGTCTCATCTACTTCAATGTTTAATAAATCCACACCGTTAAGGAGAGATCTCCTTTAAACACCTTGTTTCCTTTTAAAGACCGCAGCATTTATTAGCATTTGCCGACTGTGTTTACACAACTATGTATTCCTCCAGCGTAGGAACGGCACTCCTGACACTCTTCCGCGAATCCCTTCAGCCCCCCCCACCCCCCACCCCTCCCCCCATCTACCTGGGAATCTAATTTCAATTGACTGCCAGACAGAGGAGGTTTGAGGTTAGAACCGTACAGTAAAAAGGCTGGGCAGCGCTGCCTAAGAGGGGTGCGCAGGTTCAAATTGTTTTCTATAAGTCACCTCTACGGGGGATTTGTGTTTATCCCTGGCCATTGATTTGTTGCTGGGGTTCATTGGGTAAGTGGGGGAAGGTGTGGGGGAAGGTGTGGGGGAGGGGGGGGAGAGGGGGAGGGGGGTAAGGTAGACCAAATAGCAGAATCCGAGAGAGGCCGACAGAGGGTCTTCGTCCTTCTCCTGGACCTCCTGAGAGAGGTGAGGTTAGGGAGGGAGAGATGGATGGAGGGAGGGAGGGAGGGAGGGATGAGGAGTTGTACAGTGAAACCATCTTTTAGGTCAGGTTGTATGGACGCTGTCTTTTATGGGATTCGCATGTGGAAAATGTAAGCATGTTATTGCTGAAAAGATAATACACACTTTGTTTAGATCAGTAGAACAGAGCATTAATAATTTAAGTGCCAAATATGTTTGGGTTTCATTGTCTCAAATGTGCGGATTTGCTGCTTTTCTCTGCTTTACAGTGTATAATTGAAAACTAAAAACCTTTTGATTCTCAGAAGATGTGATAGGTATCGTCTCAAATCAATTTTGCAAAATACTTAGCAAATCTAGAGGACAAATAATTACGACAGTTTGCATTTAAGATTTTTGGTTTTGGTTTAAATGCACGTTTTAACTGGCTGCAAGAAAACCATCCTTGGAGAAAAAAGTTAAAAAATTGAGATGAGTTTCACTTTTAAAGGTCCAGAAAGGAGAAACGGGTATGCCGCCTCGTGATGTCAACAACATGACAAACCACCTCACAATCAACCAGGCCTCTCTGGAGTATCCTGAACAAGGAATTCTTACAAATATTATTTTACGTGTAGCTTTTTCTGTGAGTTCCTCTTTTTCTTTTCTCTCTTTCACCCAACAACTTCCCACACAGGTTTAAACCTGTCTGGCTTTCCTACGTTTTATATTATTGCTTCACTGTATGCACCAACAAACAACATGCTTGCATTACGTTATGCTAAAGACTTTGGCATCAGTCCGACACCGTGGTATTATTTGCTTCTTTTCTCTTTGTCTATTCCAGTTTTGTCTTTGTAGTACAATAGGATATTCCTGATGGGGGGATTTCCATTTCCGTGCATTGTTCTACCAAGCTCTTGTCATTCTGCGTCTGTTGTTCTCGTCTCATAATGCTGCTTTGGAGCTCGCCCCATGACTCGCCTGTTTCAGTTTCACTTAGTGGCTTAATTACCGCTGAGCGTCCTTAATGCAAACGATATGAGACAAATGGAAAACAAATACAATCAGGACACTGTCTTATTAACCAGGTTGTCTGATGCTCCCCAACACCTCCTCTGCTCGACAAAAACCTGTCTACTTGTGTGTTCTGCACACGGCAATGTGCTGATGGAGAGACAGAGAGGCAAATGTAAATACAGGTTTGCATATGCACACACCACAACACTGATTTGCAATGGGGAAAAGGTAAGGTGATATCGGGACCGTAATGCAAAGCATTATTAGGTCAATCAACAAAGTAAAGAGAGGGCTTGAAATACAAAATGAGGTGGGGGAGGGGGGAAGGGGGTGCAGTCTAATGCACAGTTCCTGCACTGGTGTTTATGCAAAAAAAGAAAAATGCCTAAGATGCAAAGATAGACACAGTATAATAAAACTGGGGTAATGATGGCAAAAAGAAAGAAAACATGACCTCAACCTCTACGACTATTGAAATTGTTGATTATCCATCAATCAATTTACTTAAATTCCACACATTACCAAAACACACATCTCCATTTCCATTAGAACCAAAGTAAATTGTGAAAAGCCATTGATGAAACAAAATCAGCTGTAGCGTCGTCACAAATGAAGTCTAAATAGCAGCGTGCGTACTTTAAAACCAAGCTGCTAAGAAGTTACAGTGGTGAAACATCTATGGATGTGTTTTGGTTTATGCTTGATCAGTCATACATGTTGTGGATTTCAACTAGTGTGTGTTCATTTGTGTTTGTTTAGTTTGGGGAGCGAGCCTCAGCTTGACAGTCATCTTGAGGGGCCTGCTTGCTTTACCCATAAACAAGACGGGCCCAAATTAGCCGCTCAGAAAGCCTGTGGCCTTGAGTGGTGCTGTCCTACCCCCCAGCTACATTATTGAGCAATGCTAATGATCCAGGCGCTACTCATTTACTCTCTCTTCAACACCGTTTCGCCGGCTTTCGAATCAGTTTTAGCCGGGCTGACGTTGCTGCAAGCTTTATCATTTTAGATTTCACCCCCTTCTTCTCGTAGGGAAGGGGGGGTCCCAGAATAAAAAAAAAAACACGTACCCAGTGGGAGCGGGACTCCTCAGTCTGACTCTTGCTGACTGACTCTCTCTCTCTCTCTCTCTCTCAAGGTTTTGGTAGGCACTGCTGCTCCTCCAGGTTTTAATAAGCAGTGGAGCACAGTGTGTGTGTGTGTGTGTGTGTGTGTGTGTGTGTGTGTGTGTGTGTGTGTGTGTGTGTGTGTGTTTGTACGTGTGCGAGTTTGAACAGTGAGCCAAGACATGAGACATACACCCTGTCTACCACCACCACAACCAACACCGCACCACTGTTTACTCTAGCAAATCCTGAACGAGGCCGCAGTGCTCCGAAGAGAGCTTTGCTCCTGTTAATTGGTCATTAAAAGTAGTGGTTTGTGGGCCTCACTAAATCTTTAAACAGGCCATGAAATAATAAAAGGGGAGGTTTGTCACCACTGTTAGCTCCCCAGAGCAGGCAGAGAGCGGGAGAGGAAGAAGAAAGAAGAGCAGGACTCGGCTTTTGATCATTATCTGCAGAATTAGCATGACTGATAATAATTGCTCTGTTCATTTCAGACCTTGTAAATACATCGTGGATGTGGGGCTGCATGTCGGCAGATGAAAGGAGGTTGTCATTGATGTGTGAGGGGGTAGAAAGAGGTGGGCTGGAGGGGAAGATTGTGGCAGTAATCATGATTAGTGAGAAAAATACAAAGTCTTGTTAGACACAGGTTCAGGCAGCGGTAGCTTGTTCCTCACGCTGAACCTACAGTACTGCACGTTTGACACCGGGTACTTAGATGTGGGCGGTTGCATTTTTTTTTAAAATTCTCCTCCGCGAACGGGACTGCCGCTAAATCTGCGGCGGAGCCAGTCAATGAGCATGCACGGTGACGATCCTCTGCTCTTAACACTAATGATATCAAAGAAAATCAGCTTAAAAAGTGACATCAGCAGGATGGAGACAACAGGTGTCAAAGCACACGCGCACACAGTATCTCATACACACAAGCCATACTGTGTATTGTACCCTCCTAAGCCCTGTGAGAGTAATGATTCTGTTATACTTGCATGGCTTCTCATATATTGATTTGGACCAGGAGGAGGCCCCTCCCGCAGGGGCCCCATTCCTCGGCTCCCCACCCGGGTCCTATTGTGCCTGCGTGTGCATGTGTGCAAAATACCAGCAGTTGGTGTAACAGCGGAGGCTCAGAGAGAGAGTGTGAGTGTGTGTGTGTGTGTGAGTGTGTGTGTGTGTGTGTGTGTGCGTGCGTGCGTGCGTGTGCGTGCGTGTGTGTTACAGAAGACAGAAAGAAAAAGAAATAAAGAGAGGAATGAATCTGGACCCTGGGTCTCTCTGACATCTTTAAGAGTACTAACCAATTCCCTCATCCTCACCCCTTCACTCAAGCGCACACACATCAGCATGTGCACGTACATGCACACACAACATCTGACCGTGCACACCCTCATTGTTGGGGTATCAGTTAAAGCCGTCAATAATGGAGCAGTGGACTGTGAAGGGGCAGGCATGACCCAGACTGCCCATGTTGTGACGTGTGTATATATATGTGTGTGTGTGTGTGTGTGTGTGTGTGTGTGTGTGTGTGCGTGTAAAGTTCCATACAAGCATGCAAGTGCACTAAAAGACACACAGATCAAGAGAGCCTGATCGCTGACCTATGTGACCTATCCCTCCTCGCCTCCCTTCCTTGGTGTGTGTGCGTGCCCCCTCTGTCGCTCCCCTACCCTCACTCGTCCACCCCAACCTCCCATTGTTTCCTCTCCTCCCCTCCATTGTCTCAGCTGAGAATGGAGGGATGAACAGCCGGTGAAAGAAGGATGCTGATGCAGAGAACTGTCTACTGGAAGGTTCATCCAAACATGTTGTGGCAAAAAAAAAAAAAAAAAAGAAAGAAAAAGGTTTGCTGATGTGTTCTTTGCCAACACGCCACTTAAAAAAAAGTGAGACTGCCACAGTAGGGAAAAACCCATTTGGGAGCAAATTACCTGCATCACTACCATTCTTTTTTTTTTCTTTTTAATTGAAAACAAATTCACACTTTATTTAATTAGAAATTTGCATAACTCTTTTGCCTTTTTATTTAATGCACGCAGACCTTGAGTAATTTTCATATTTTAAGCCATTCCCCTTTCACAAGTTTTAAATTTTCAGCTCTGAAAGTGTTGATAAAACAGCAGACATCCTCAATTTATTTTCTGCCCAATCATACAAATTTTCTCCCTCCTGTTTTCATCGTAGCAACTACTACACGGCCTTTTTCTGAATGTCATTCATCATGTTTAACTTCTCTTTTATTGCAGTACATTGAAAATGCATCTCACTTAAAACAAACAAAGCCTAAATTTGTCTTATTGCTACTTTCACTGCTGTATTTTAAGTGATACGAACGCATGCAGGTGAAAACATGATTCTAAAACAGACGATACATTTGACCTATGAAGTAATATTTTGAAAACAGGCCTGTAAATTCACATGACAGCTATCTAGGTTTTGGCTGCCATCTTCAGGCTGTTGCGGGTATTACCCTCCCTCGTATGATAGATATGATTTAAAAGCCCTACAGCGAAACATGGTGATTGTTCCTTCATGAAAATTAGACATCCCCACCCCTAATCTCTTTTAATTTCATTCAAGGATTTGTAGAAGCCATAACCCTAAGACTTACATTACACATAATCATTAAGTGTGCCATCTGTTTACATAAATGCACATTATCAGCTCGAATTCTTGCAGATTTATACACATCTTAATCATTTTCCTCAAAAGCATGAATGGTTTATGTCTGGGAAATGAACCGCAGAACAGTCACCATGTAAATATATGGCAGGCTGAAAGCAAAATAATCACTGTGGTTTAAAGCATCACAGAGATTTTCATAGAAATCCTGACTATATTTCCAGGTAGTTTTCAGACTAATTCAGCCAAGTTTACAGTAAGAATAGCTCTGGACATGTTTTTTTTATCTATAAATCTATGTGGAGCATTAGGTACAGTGAAAAGAAGTGTGCTCCAAATCATGCTCCGAACCCTCGGGGAGTTGTGGTATTAAATAAGACCTACATTTGGAGCATTAGTGGAATTCAATATATGCAATGTAATTATTCTGCTCAATAAGCCAGTGGAGGAGGATATTCCATTTACTACAAGCTCTAAAGCAGGTAGATTCAGGTGCTGTTTTATGTCCACACAATATCAGCCAACTCGCTGTTAGTTAAGGGGGAAAAAAAATTACGCATGCATTTTTAGACAGCTTTGCCGTTAGTTCATTTGTAAGATTTGGTACCATTTATATATTTCAGAGTTGTTGGTAACGTTAAACTGATAAGCAGAAAATTATCTAATTAGAGAATTTTAATGTGTGAAAAAGACAGCACTGTAGAAACGATTAGTCAATCAGTTGAAACGTAAACATTTCAAGTTATTTATAAAGCAAAAAGGTCAAGAATTTGCTGATGCCAACTTCTCCAATGTGAAGATTTGCAGATTTTCTCTGATTCTCAACTTTGTGAATGGCATGTTGCTGAGGTTTTGACTGATGGTTGGAAACTCCAAGCCACTTAAGACTTCATATTCAGCTCTAGAAAATTCTGATGGGCATTTTCATATAGTTTTCCGCCATTTGATCTACTAAACTACGAACTGAATAAATCAAGAAAATTATTTACGGACTAAATGAATAGTGAAAATAACCATTAGTTGCACATTAAAAGCAACAGCACCATCATTTGTCAGTGTAATAAGGAATCACAACCTCAAAATACAAAGACCAGAACACATGTCAAAGGATCAAAGTATAAACATAAAACTACAGTACCATAGCCCATCTGCAGCATCACCGACTCAAAACATAACAAGTGCGAGTTTGAAAAGGGTAACGGGGGAATGGGAGGGGTGTGTCTGTGTGGGTGGGTGGGTGGGTGGGTGGGGGGGGGGGGGGGGGTTGTGTTTCATGCTGTCCCAGTTGCCTAAAGTGATTCTCTCAATAATGTATTAGAGTACTTGTTTATTATTTACTGTTTACACAGCGCAAGTCATGCTGCTTTTGTGGAGTGACAGTCTCACCCGCACCGTCTGCGCAGAGCAGGCGAAACAACAAACAGCGCAGACAGACAAGCTGCTCCCGCCAGCCGAAGCAGGCGGCCAACCAGACCGGGCAGCCACCCGCTCCAACGCCACCGCTCAGTTCATGCAAAGGCGCTGGACTGAGAAATAAAAGACATCTCGGTTCATAGGAGCTGTTGTACACGCATCCTGAGGTTGTCAAAAAAAAAAACACACACACACAGAGGGGGTTGGATAAGGGGGGGGGGGGGGGGGGGGGGGACGAGGGAACGGAGGGGGTACTGATATTAATATTTATGCAGACACCTAACTGGCCACCACCTCACTCATCTGTTTTCTTCATTCGGATTTTATTTTATTTTAAAGGGGTCCTTGTGTGAATTAAAAGGAGGGGTGTGAACCTGCATGATAACAGGTGCACGAGGTGTGAAAGGGTGACACATCCATTTATATACATATATATTTATATATATATATATATACACACACACACACACACACACACACATACACCTACATACATATATACAGACACAGAGAGCAAAAGATTAACAGAAGTATCATATGACACAAGGAGGTTTATTTTACCCAAAGAGAACAGTCAGATTGGCATAAAACTACTTTTACTTTTCTATAAAATACTATACAAGCATAAAAGAAATCCCCTCCTACGACTAAATGATTGGGAACATTTCACTTTCTTCCTCTTGCAGAATGGATTCACAGCAACATGATGTAAAACCTACTCTGAAATCCAGTGTTAAGAAAATGTTCCCCACACCACTTAAATTCAAAACACGAGACGGAAACCTGTTTTAACGCCATAAAAATCAACGTGAATAATGTTTTGACATCTTGCTAAAGGTGCATTTAAGTTAGTGATTTTTGTAAATCCTGCAGGAAAACATAGCATTTTCAATTGTGATCAATTTAAAAACACACAAATGATTATACTTTGTCTATTACTTAAATATGTGCAATTATACATGAATTTCCTTGTTTTTGATAGGATCTAATAATTAAATGAGCAATACCGAGAGTTAAAAGAAAAAAACAATACGGCAGTGCTGTGGTAGCATCATGTTTCAAAGATTACCTGCCTCTTGGATTAAATAAGTATCTTGATATTAAATATAAAACAGAAACTACCCTCTAATTATCCCTTCATACATGCACAGCAGACTCTCCTCACAGCATATGGGGGGTGTTTACTGGGGGAGGAACCAGACCAAGATGAATCTAGTAATTACAAATTTAAAAAAAATAAAAAAGGGCTATCTCTGGTCATAGCAGACAATAATTACATCGTCGAGTGCAGACATTAAAGTCAATCAGTTCCCTGGCCAATTTCTTGGGGAAAAAAAGATGTCGAGGTAGACACTTGTGTGTGCACACACTCACACTTACTGTACGCCAAAAACAAAAACAACCACACGTACGCTCACACACACACACACACACACACACACACACACACACACACACACACACACACACACACACACACACACACACACACACACACACACACGCAGCATTTTCAAAGTCATAAAACGAGGGGACTTCAAATGCAGCTATTTGTTTGGGGCCTGTTGTCGTGGGAATAGGCAGTGCGACTGTGCTGGTTCATTAGAATTCCTTTCAAGTTGTGGAGTGCGGCCTCCTTGTGTTCCTCTCCCCATATTCCCTGACCCCGACGCATCTCCATGGGGCTGAGGTAGGGCGGGGCACCAGGAGAGGAGGGGGGAGGTGGGGTTGGAAGTAAAGCACAGTGCATTACGCTGCAAACACACAAACGCACTTTTCGAGGCAAACATACAGCGGGATACCAAGCGGCGCACGGTCTGTATCAAAAACACACCAGAGACAGACCGCCTGAACTGGATGTAAAGTCACAACAACTCGCACAAAAAAGGAAGTGCAAAAAAGCAAACAACACACTTGCTGCAGAAGACACGCACACTCCATTTAATTCAGACAGACACACACACACACACACACACACACACACACACAACCCAGAGCTCTCCTCCCTAACAGTGTCACCTCGCTGCATCACCCTCTCAGGGATGCAGGAGGGGAGGTTCGCCTCGGCAGGCACAGCTCAACGCTCGGTCACAGGAGAGACTGCGATGTTGTGTTTTTGCCACCAGAGATGGTGGTAGGGAAATTGTTTGTGCAACGCACCTGGATCTTTCTGGCACACTAATAATTAGTCCCCTCATCTGCTGCAAGAGCAGCTTAACGTTGCCTCGAAAGTCCTCGAAAATGACAATGAATCCTGGCGTATCTCCATTTGATGACAATTGAAAATGAGTGAGAAACCTTTCAAACACAAGGTTAGATTACCTACATGCACATTACGATTACTACTAACGGACAGAAAAGTTCCTGACATGCAGTGAAAATCTGTGAAACTCGATTTTCTGTAAGAAATATGCATCAGTATAGATATTTTCAATTGTTTCCAATGAAAATCAAAATCTTTGTTCACGAATTCTAACACTGGTTGAACTGATCATAAATAAGTGAAAATTATTGACATCCAATCATATAAAGCCATATTTCATAATTTGGTTGAATATGGCACCAAAATATTTACGATGATCGTAACAAATTTCTTTCACAGTAAACACAAAATGATGATCCTTTATAAGAGTCACGAAATGACCTTTTCTTTAATAGAAAAGCACATCACATCAGGCTGTACTTTTAGTGCTCTTTGTGTTCCCGAATCTTTTCCTGGAGCATTTTAGTTAAACTGTGATAATGACATGTTAATCATGATAGGAAAGATTTTGAAAGCACAAATGCAAATTATTATTTTGGCTAAAAACACACATCAGTGATTCCATATCAGTAAATCCATCAATATGTAACAATATTAGTTAAATCAATTTGAAAGCGGAGTCGGCATTATTCGTTGGAATATTTTGTGTATTTAGAGGATTTATCATTTTGAGCATAAAATATGAAATTCCTATTTTAAAGTAACCAGTATTGGTAGATTTGTTTGCAGCGTTGTCCAGTTGGCAGAATGAAAACGGTGTGGACTGTGGACGGGATGAGTTTTTTTTTTTTTTTTTTTTTTTCCTCAGTTGGACTGAGGTCACTTTGGCAGGCTGGGCTCCCGGACGAGACCCCAGCGGGCGCCAGACTGCAGGGAGAGGGACGCAGAGCTGCTGCCCGTCACAGCCCACTGGTCGCCTGACGGGCCCCAAGGCCTGCCAGACTGACACTACCCCCGGCCAGGCAGGAGGCAGAGAGGGGGTAGGGGAGGGGGTGTGTGGAGGTGGAGGTTGGCATAGGGCACGATCAGTATCCAATGCATTTATCTATCTCGTATAGTGGGCTTTGTGGTGGAGAGGACGCCGAGAGAAGGGACAGTCGATGCAGTGCCACTGTGCCCACTAATGGCGTACGGGGGGAGGAGGGACGGTGTAGAAAGAAGTTACTCAGCGCATTATAGATAGATAGCAATACAGCAAACAACACCGCCGCAGCTGTGGCTGATAATAAAAAAAATTTAAAAAAAAAAAAAAGATGCGTATTATCAGCGAGAGAAACGAAAGAATGAGATGAGGGAGAAACAAGGATAAAAGGAGTGAAAAACTAGTTGTGTGTGTCCCAGCATGTGTCTGGGGCTCGCATGGAGGATGGAGGAGGGAGGAGGGAGGAGGGCAACACTCACAGAGTCTCTCAGGCGTGTCCAGAGCATGAGCCAAGTACCTCTACTACGTTCAAGTACGTGTGTATACACACACACACACACACACACACACACGCACGCACACGGACGCACGCGCACACGGACGCACTCACGTGTACACACACACACACGGACAACACTCAAGACGCAAGGCAAGTTTATTTGTATGGCACATTTCAACAACAAGGCAATTCAAAGTGCTTCACATAAAACCATTAAAAGCGTCAAAACATCAGGCAAAGGAAAAGCAAATTTAAAAACAATTAAGAACATTGATCGAAACATTAAAAACAGTCATTAAAACATTAAACAGGCTAAAAAAAAAGAATAAAAGTTGCAGTGCAGTTTAAGAAATAAAACACAGTAATAAAATGCAGAAATGCAGGAAATTGATCAACATCCTTGAGTCTGGTTCAACTGACACATACGCACAACGGTGTAAATGCTCGCAGTTCATCGCATTGACACGCGCACTCAAACTTTTCACCCGCCAGCTATAAAGTTCACGCGGACTCATAATGGACGAGTACATTTTCCTCTGTTGTTCCGGTGGGCCCGAGCGCCGCCTTCAAAAGGGTTTTCTCAAACACTATTTCTTCCTTATTCCACAGCTCACCTTCACTCTTTAACAAGAGGAGGCACGAAAACACGCTGGCAGCTCTGTGTTTATATCGATGTGATGTTTTCTAAAGCTGTCCTGTGCTAATGTAAACATGACAGGTTTTTGCATTCTGAGAAATGCTTATCCTTCGACACCGAGCCGGCAGTGCGCGCTGCTTTCAATATACAGTAGCTCCAGCGCTGTGGGGGGTGGAATATCACACACAAGGAGACTCAACATATACATGTAATGTGTAAATGCATGAGTCTAACGCTTACCTTGAAGATATTCAAATTAAGAACACACTTTTCATGTTCACTCTTGCAAGTGCACGTTTTCAAAACACACACGCACTGAAAAGCAGCAGACATCCTTGCACGTGGAATAACGTGGTAGCTGATGAGGGGAGCGGATTAAATCTCGTCAAAGAGCGATCCATGTTCTACGGCGGAGCGCACACTGTAACTTTGCAATTAAATAGTAAACAAATCAATGTTTGTATATGTTTGTGTGCGTGTGTACGTGTGTGTTGGGGGGCCTCGGGGGCCCGTCCTAATGAGCTATCTGTGTGCATTTCTAACAAGAGCTCGGTGCAGCGCCCACGGCACTGTCATCCTGGGCCGCGGCTGACCTTGCTCGGCTGCTAGGATGTGTCGTTTGCTATATTTATGGCACCACTACCACCACCTTGCTGTGTGTTTTTGTCTGTGTGTGTGTGTGTGTGTGTGTGTGTGTGTGTGTGTGTGTGTGTGTCTCGGCGAATGTGTACATACACCCAGTGTGTGCATTCCAGGAGGGCGGGAGTGCAGAGGGGCTCACTCAGGAAGCAAATACTGTGTATATCAGCATAATGAATCAAGTGGCAGGCAGAGAGAGAGAGAGAGAGAGAGAGAGGGAGGAATGGATGGAGATAGCCATTTTCCCTCTGCTGTTTTCTCCCCTCATGGCAACCAACCCCTGCAGTGTCTATTCCCTGTATTCGACTGTGCCCTGTTTTCAACCCTACTTTCCCCCCTCTTCCCTCCGTTTTCTTTTTTTTAACGTCGCTTGGCTTGATGAGATCGCTCCCACCATCATTAGCACCAAGCATTCAAACATTGCCGAGTTGGACTGAGCAGAGCACTCAAGAGCTCATTTGGCACCCCCCCCCCCCCCTTCTTCTTCTGTCTCTGGTCTGGACATACAACTTCACCCCCCTCCCCATGAGAAGGGGAGTTTCGAGCATTAACATAGTGTACACACAGCAAAATAGAAGCTGGTAGCATGCATCAATTTATGTTGAGCTACTGTGCATGTACGCATGCAGCTCTGTGAGTTTGGCACCAACCAAGCCAGCTGAATCACCAATGGAATAATAATAATGCATGTGCATGGAATCATCTGGACCCCCCTGTTCATTTCTGGGCCGGGGGAGAGAGGCTAGAGTGCGTACGCGCACACGCGCGCACACACACAGACACACACACACACACACACACACACACACACACACACACACACACACACACACACACACACACACGGCCTCAATATGCAAAGCTCCCCTGTGCTGGGTTAAGGGAGAGGGGCGTGCTGCTGTGAATACTCATCTGAGCCTGGCAGAGGGAGCTGTGTGTATCCCCCCATAACCTCAGGGCGAGGGGCAGGGGAGGGCACTCTATTTGTGCGGGACACACATACACAAGTGAAAACACACATCTGAAAACACATTGGCACACACAGGGACACAAACAGAGAAGTCAGACACATACATGGTCCAGCTCCTACGCCGACAGATACACACACACACACACAATAAACCATGCATACACACATTCGCACATGCAGGCGATAAGCAAAGGAGCACTATGGGGAGGGGGCGCCGTGACCAAAAGTAAAGTTTTAATTCGGTCCTCGGGGACACTGCTTACTCATCCAACTCCCCCAAGGACCGACTTCCTCTGAAATCTATTCAAATCACATCTCTCCTCCGCCTTTTATTGCATTTCTCATATCCCCCCATCACAAAGTGACAAATCACCACACACTTCAGAGAACCAACATCACTTTCTCTCCATTTTGGGGGACAGATAGATTTGGGGGATTTTTACTTTTAAACTGATTATCGAAACTCACTTCCTACTGGTATTTCCATTATTTTCCATGAGCATTACTGTACGAGTTGTTCCAGAGATACCACCTGACAAAAACATGCAGTTGGAATACCTGAAGTTATTTCGAAGAGGGAGGATTATTTAGCAGACAAATTTGTGACTGAACCTCTCAGACACTGATGTACATAATATCAGGTATTATAAGCCCCACCACCACAGTCAAAGAAGCTCACATGCTTTCAGTCTCCCTCTTAAATGCACATCAAACACTAATTTCATTGCACACTCCTTCTCGAACACGGAAACACACAAGTGTAGGAACACACTCCGTTCAAGTCCCACACTTCCTGCCAGTGTTCTCCCCTCCATTCTCAATAAAGCAGGTGATGAGAGCGCCGAGGTCTAATTAGTTTATGCAGACGTATGAAGCTGGTGGGACAGGCAGCATTGTTATTATTTCTCTGCCAGCCCACTGCAGACACACACACACACACACACATACACATACACACACACACACACACACACACACACACACACACACACACACACACACAGTGACACTTACAACGTCGCCTGCCGCATCCCCGACCACGCTCATAGAAGACGGCTGAGGGGGGCGAAGTGGTGGGGCGGGTGAGGCTGGATGAGAAAGGGGGTGTCAGGATGAGGAGAGCCAGTGTGTGAGCGTGAGAAGAGAGGGAGAGAAGCGCCACTTGATATATTCGTAATGTTCCTTAATATTTTCATTTTGATGTAATTTGTGGCCCCGGTTTTTTAAATATCCGCTCTGTAATAATGTTTAATTTCAAGGGTCAGTCTGCCAAGGAGTATATTAAAGCTGATAAAACTCATTTTCCACAGGCCCAATATCGCGCCCAGATCAGGTTAGGAGGCCAGCCTCCCTGAATATTTCATCTTTTATCATGCCGATAATGGGAAGATGACAGAGGCGCATTATTACAATGAGAGAATTGCTCATTTTCCTGACGGGGAGGGCTGCCAGGCTGCTTGGCTGCCTGCTTCCCTGACTGCCTGCATCAATGACTGGCTGGGGCTGCCAAAAGCCGAGGGCTCCACGGAGTGTTTGTCGCAATAAAAGCAATTCTTCCCTGGGAGAGGAGAGGTGACGAGCGGAGAGGAGGTGCAGCGAGGGGATGGAGGTAGAGAGAATGAGAGAGAGGTAAGAAAGAAAGTGAGCGAGAGAGAGAAAAGCAACTTTCTTCAACCACCTCACTTATTTGATTGCGATGAATAATAAATGAGTGGGCTTGCAGGAGGGATGGGGGGGGGGCAGTGGTGCAACAGCACAGTGTGTGTGTGTGTGTGTGTGTGTGTGTGTGTGTGTGTGTGTGTGTGTGTGTATGTATGTGTACTGGTGGTGATGAAGCAGGGAAGGGGGCTAGATGATAATCACAGATTTGAAGAAGGTCTCCATTCTGAATTAACCCATTTAATTGAGCCATTAGGAAAGAACAAAGATGGGGGCTATCGGGTGAGAGAGGGGTGTGTGTGTGTGTGTGTGTGTGTGTGTGTGTGTGTGTGTGTGTGTGTGTGTGGATGTGTGTGTGTGGGGGGGGGGGGGGGGGGGGGGTTCCAGCCGATCACCAGCTTTGGGAATGGAGCTTGCCCCACACACAAATGACTAACTGGACCGTTTTCTGGCGCCAGAGCAGCTTAATAAATGGACCCAATCAAGGCTGTTCTGGGGACCACCTGTGTCCCGTACAGGTCAGAACCATTAGACCCACATTAGAGGGCCATGATAGACGCAGGCGCCACTCCAGCCACCCCAATAATGAGGATAATAAGAGTACAATAATGGCATATTTATGGGCTGGCTAGGAGGGGACGAGACTGGCTGCTGTGTCTTAGGTTATTCCGAATGGCAGGGAAAGGGGAGAAGTCGGATTCAGACAGGTGACTGGAAGACTGTATGGCTTTAAGAAATGTATAATATCATAGCCTGCCATTTCAATTAGAAACACGATTACAGGACTTAATCCTTCACACATAAAGTCTGTAATAAAAGAAGCAGCAAACGAGTATTCCAGGAGTGATCAGAATAAAATTACTCATGAGACCTAGTTATGTTACATTTCCATTTCTACTGGCTGCGCTGTGTGAAAGATCTGTCACACACCAGGTGGGCCTATCTTGGCATTTATTTATGTTAATCTGTAATCTTCCTCTTCATTCAACTATTCTACTACAGGCACCATATTGAAGGAATTTTCTCCTTTTTTTTTTGTCTTTCTCCTTAGTGCTCTAATCTTAAGAGTTCCCGCTGCGCCGCAGGCACTGGATGCAACGACGAGTGCTGGGAAACGAGGCCGGAAATTTTTAACCGACTAATCATTTGAACATCCCGATCAACTTCCAAACACCTAGTCATTTCAACTAAACTTGCGTCAGCTTTTGCATTAAAAAGCACTTACCAAAAGTGTCTGTGTGGTGGTGGAGAGACGGAGTCCACCAACAATGTGCGTGTGCAACAATTCTGTTTCCCATCTGTGTGAAACAGCAAATAAAGTACCAAATATAGTTACGTTTCAATTTGGTTTAATTTCACCTGCTCATATCTTCTCTTCCTCTTAGTTGCCCGTTTGCGCTCTGGGTTCTCTTCCTCACTTCCCATCCCCATTATCTAGCATTTCAGATGCAAAAGTGCTTTCAAATGAAAGATTAAGCAATTTTTTTTTCTTCATCAATGTGCAACAATCTGATCTCCCAAGTGTTTTTGCAGCAAACAGCCACAGGGTAGGGCCCAGGTTTACCAACATCATCAATGATCACCATCATCAATGATCACCGTGAGAGACATTTTGTCAAATAAATTTTGTGGAGTCATTACACGTAACTATTAACAGTGCCTTTGCTGTGTATCGTTGGATAAGCTGAGAACTATCACTGAATAACTTTGTTCTGGAGAAATCTTAAAATTTGGAGGAAAGTTCTCAGGCGCTCCAATTCCTCCAATGTCAGCTAAATAATCCCGTTATTATAAAAAATAAAAAAATAAAAACTATGTCATAATCAGGGTCAGTGATGGAAGTGTGCATTAGGATCTCATAATAAAGACTGTCAAATATGATCAAAATGTAAACATAGGTTAAAAAAAAAAACAGACTGAATTTGCAAGCACACAGCTTAAACTCACCGTATGTGTTTACTGGGAAAGGTAATAAGATAACTATGAAATCATATGAGCAGAAGTTAGAAGAGACACCCTGCTCATGATATCACATCACACAGTTGCCTGTTGCTACAGAGCACAGAGAAAGAACAACAAATGGGGGGTGGGAGGGTCCGTTTGGACAAAATAACATCTTTAGTTTAACAGCTTGTCAGTGAAGACAAATCAATGCAATGGCTTTTGCAAAGAATCCATTGGAGGAGAGAACCACCTATCCCAAGCAGAACCCACCCATCCTTAGCCACTCTCCAAAGAGGTGCCAGACACTTTGGGTGCATCCCTGTGGAGGGGAAGAGGAAGTGGTGAGTGCCCCAAAGGGCAACAGAGGTCACCAATGACCAGCGTGACTGCCAACAACCCCAGGGAAGGGTAGGATGGAGTCAATGTGTCTGGACCCCCACCGCAATCAAAAAAAAAAAAAAAAAAAAAAAAAATCTGTCACTGTGTGGGGAGGGGCCAGGGTGAAGTCGCGGGATGGGCCAGGGTGGGGGTTAAGGGGAGTGGGTGATGGTGGGTACCAGACTGGGGCACCTCGGGGGACTTTTGGGGAGGAAGAGCCATGCACCATGTCTCCTGCTACCAACCGTTGTTCCCTCATTTGATTGTGAAGCCATGAATAATGCATGGCGGATGGGACTGAAGGAGGGGGAACGATGGAGGGGTGGTGGGGGCGGGGGGTGGGGAGGGGACCTCAACCTTAAAGGGGCCCTGCCACAGTGGGAGTCATTACCGATGAACAACCACACTGATGAGCCACGGAGAGAGAGAGAGAGAGAGAGGGATAGGAGAAAGAGAGAGGGGGGAGAGAGAGAGATAGAGAGAGAGATGGGGGACGAATGGAGGAGAAAAACAAACAAGATATTAAAAAAAAAAAAAAAAAAGAAAAGAAAGAGGGACGCCCATGAAATCAGCCTTCTCAAACATCTCAAACATGCCGCTTATTGACTGTGTTTTTCCCTCCTCTGTTTTCATCAGTGTAGATGTTTTGTTGTTGTTTTCATCTGTTCATTCATCTATCCATAATTTAACTCGGGGAAAAATTCTCGACATCTTTTTCCTGTTTGTTTGGATTTGTTGTTGTGGTTCTTTGTAATAAGTTTTATCTGCACACAGGCCCGTGGTTAGCAGCACTTGTACAGTAGAAACTTTAAATAATGTGATGCTACTTATGCGTCTACGGTCCAGGGCGAAGCAGCCAGCGATGTCAACACGACACATGTGGCTCTCCGTACGACAGGAACAGTCTGGTAAAAGTTTATTATCGTAATGACGTGTTGTAGTTTTGAGGTTCACTCAATCTGCAGCGTGCTTGTTGCCTGCAGCTTCTTATCTGCACAGTTCACAGCGGCTGCTTCTTATTTTACAGGTCCCTGCAGATTTGATCTGCCAGATTTAAAACAACAACACTGCAATTTAGAGTTTACTTTCCATGTAACTGATTAACTTAGTATTTCAGTAGCTACTGCTTAACAGGGTAACTAAGTGGAGTATAGATGTTCACAATATATGATCTAGAACAATCCATTAATTAGTTGGTGAAGCAACAAAAAAATTATCACGATTATTTTTTTTAAATCTTTTACTAAGCAAAAACTTCAAACATTTTCTAGGTAGCTGTTTTTATCTATTTTATATTATAAATTGAACATTTGGGAATTGTTTTTATATTGAACTGCCTAAAAGCAGTCTGCTTTACACATTTGCTTATGTTCTGAAAACCCATTTTATAAAATCAAAAATACTACATTGTTAATATACTATGAAAATATTTTTTGCACAATCTTTTTTGAACTTGATAGAAAAGCACTGACGACCACACTTACATCCATACAAACTAAATCAAGAGACTGTACAGTGTGCTCACATTGGGCAAAGGCAAAAAGTAAAAAAAAAATAATAATAATAAATTTAAAAAAAAAAAAGGAGAGACTCATACTTGCAAATCCATAGAAACACAATTTCTTTCCACATATGCAAGTTGGAACAGGAGGTGGGTGGGAGAGAGAGAGATGAGCCGAGCCATCCAGCAGTATTGCTGCTTCTAGCAATGTGTATGTGATATGTGAGTGTGTCTGTGCAGGTGCGCATGTTATTGTGTGTGTGTGTGTGTGTGTGTGTGTGTGTGTGTGTGTGTGTGTGAGCCGTTCCTGCGGCAGCAGCTAAGGCGCTGTAGCAGCACTAGGTGTTATCACTCATTCTGATGCCGTATTACAGCATGACGGATGGGCCCCCGCGGGCCGGCGAGCGTCGCCGCACGCTTATTACCGCAGCTCTTAAGTGGGAGTTGATTTAGCTTAAATAGGTTGTTTCATAAGGAGAAGACACCGGCGCTGTCACCACTGCTCTGCTCCTCGCTACAGCAAACCACCACTCTAATTGAATAATGCCTTCTCTACATACCTATTAGGGCGCTTAGGTACAGAGTGTGCCCCAATAATTGCTTATACAACCTGGCTAATTTGGCCTTCACCTCTTGCATGCCCACGCAGCCCTCCTCTCCTCAATGCGCAACATTCATGTTGGTTAGTGTTTTCAAGTGTTCCGTGGATGAAGGTAGCTAATATTTCTCCAGTAGATTATAAAAAAAACAAAAAACAAATAGACCTATGTGTGAGTCATAAATTCCGGATTTGATAGTCCATATCTAATTTGGTATTCCTCTAACCTGAATCCAATGGAATCACCGGATTTTGAATGCTATAAAAGTGCAAATAGACCCACACTATAAAGGATTAGTGTTTCATTAGCATATCACAGGGAGATATTTGAGCATGCATGTTTCAATAATACGAGTGCCATGGTGTTTAAGCGTGGAGGTGGTTACGAGGGGAGGACGCTTGGATAAAGGCGTTTCGATTAACGCAGCGTCGATCCATTTCCCCCGTCTCCGTTGGCTTTTAGAGATTATTGCTGATGCAACAGTGCGATGGCATGTGAATTGCGCACCACCGTGGAGCGGAAGCTGTGCCAACTCTCTGTAAGTGAACAAGGCACCATGGATTCTTGCCAGCAACAACATACTCCCGGGGAAGCTGAAGTTGGCCGTCAATCATTAACCCTCGAATGGAAATGCACCCTATTCTCACAAGCCCCGCCACTTAACTCATTTTGTCAGATAGACACGCGGACAATCATGCGCGCAAACACGCACACTCAAAGGGGCGCTAAAAGTGATGGGAATAAAAAGGGCGAGTACTTTAAGGGGCCATTTTTTATCAGTCACCAGAATGTCTTGATTAATCCAGAGCTGCTGCACTAAATTCAGCTGTGATTCCAAGACTTCATGAACAGCATGGGAATTTCACCAGCTCACTTGCCTTGGGTCAGAAATGATCAGAATATATTTTTGACTCGCTGGACAGAATCCAAAAGTATATGGCGCGTGCATCAGCTAGACCTTTTCTGTAAGCACCCAGAAACCATCTTTACCGAGTCCCAATAAAACTGATATTATTTTGAATTTGTTAAATGTGTAGCGTAACTATATACTGGGCCAAAATGTATGCGTTCCCCCCCCCCCCCCCCCCTCCTTCTAAGTTATGCCTCTCTGGTAATATTAGTCATGTTAACAACCAAAAGTTCATTCTTAAGTGCAAAGTGACTAGCTGGTGTCTTTGGAGCACACTAAGTGTCACAGTGTTTGTTAAGTTTTCTTTGCGAGGCTTTCTGCGTTCCCCCCCAGTTCACACAGTGGGTGTCATCATGTCAACGCACCGCGCGCACGCACACATAATCCTCACATGCAGTTTGTATCTTTGACAATTTACAACTGGTGAAACACTATCACAACAACCAAAGCACAATCACAGCTACATTGTGTTTCAATCAGCATGTGCAACACGGTGTAAAGAGCTCGGTTAGAAAGCTCTGCTAGTTATTTATCTGCTACAATTATACCGACATGCTGCTGAGCGGCACAGTTTAGAGATGCATCGGCTCCCTTGGTGGTCACAAACAGCAGGAGTCTACTATGTGATACCATAGTCCAGCTCAGCCTTCCTCTGTCGATCACAGGAAAAGCAAAAGGTATGGCAAGGTAACACAAAAGTAATTTGTTTTGAGCCATGTTGGACCGAGTCGCAGCAAAGACCAAACACAACAACAAATGCCACAGAATTTACTCAACTGGATTTTACTTTTGTTGTACAAGATACTTTGAGATGTTGTCTAATAAATGACCTAAAATAACTTAGCTTGACTTTATTGATAAAAAAAAAAAAGTGTCTTCATCTGCTTATCATTCCCAGAAAAGTAACCGTTTCACTGCCCTGTTCTTGTTATTGTTAGACCTCCTGGCGATGTTATGCCGTAACGCTTAAGAAAGCCCAAATTAGTTCAATACTTTCGATGTCATTGAGTTTTGAACCCGAGTTGAACATTCATGTTGCAATAGTTTTTATTTTGTGGAGTTTTAAGGGCCACATGCACCGCATTTATGCTTGTTTTCATTTTGGGGGGAATCAAGTTGCTTTATGTGTGAATTACAATTAAAAAAATTTTAATTAAATTAAACATCCCAGAGAAATGACCCGATTAGTTGGGAACCATTGACATAAACAAATCATCATCCTATGTGAGAAAAAGTATAAATCTGTTAATTAATTTATGAAACTAAAACTTGAAATTACAATTAAATATTAATAACTACACAACCGTATTCACAATAGCAGCCTTATTACCGTCAGTCACACACCAACATGCACACACAAGATTCCACTCAACAAGTACACACACACACACACACACACACACACACACAGAGAGAGAGAGAGAGAGAGAGAGAGAAAACAAAACATTTACAGCATTTACATTTGTGCAGTGCCTACACTCATGCCCACATATACACACAACCCTGTGGGGGCTTTCAGTGTGCCACCCCGCTCTCTTTCCCATGCGTGCTTGCTGTGCCCTCTGGTTGGCGGTGATTGATGATGGCTATGGCGAGGTAGATCATTTGGGTGGCCCCCATCTACACAGGACGTAAATCAAATCAGCTTTGCTAATGATTCTCAGACGTTCATCTGGCAGCCGCGGCCACAACTCTTTCGTGTCTCGCACACTGGGACAAAAGAAACATCGATAAGTCCCTGAACAATTTCATTTGACCATCCGCTCCGCAGATTGATGTCCAGTTCCTGAAAGATTTCTGGGGCGAAAGAGAGGCACTTCCGTCTAGGAAAAAAAAATGAATAAATAAAAAAAATCAAGGCATCACATGCGTGCGTGGTGTGTGGCCATGTGCGTGAGGCTCCATGTACAGTATGCATGCATTGAGGAATGACGCAAGGTGATGTAACGTAGCTGAATAGGGAGAAGATTGCTTCATTGCAATATCTGATATCAGCTCTGCCAGGGTGAGAATCTTCAACGTGATAAAGCAATCAAACAGGTATCGCCGGTGAAGAGAAAGAAAGCTGCCAAATGAAAACCGCAGCCTCCAGACGAGTCGCGCCGTCTCTGAATCGTTCTGTGGATCCGCTCCTGTTGCTCGCTGTGATGTGATGGATAACCCTGGCAGGCGAGAGGACCTCAGCCCTCAGGCCTCCGGGGGTGACCCATTACAACTTTTCATTAAAACGTCTGTCTGATGCGCCGCCTTCATTTGTCCATAATTTATGATGCCATTACAAGCTAATTAGTGCCAGGATCCCTCTGCCCTGCTCAGCATGTCGGGCCCTTGGCAGTTAGGAGAGAGCACAAACTGCTGGCATTAGCTGCACAAGTACTAGCAAAGGCTACTCGCAGCAGTCAGGCCTCCGTTTCCCTTTTAAACTGTGGTCATAAAGGTCGGGAAATACAAAAGACTTCCACGTCAGAAAGTAACAACATACCAGTAGATCCCAGGACTAGCACTGCTTGCACTTTTAGTAGTTAGTAGATTGTTTTAGTTTGTGTGTAAAAAAAAACAAAAAAAAAAAAAAAAAAGCAGCAATTGGTTTAATTTGGTACTTCAATGTTTTAATTTTCTGTTGATAAGGTTTGAGTTTCGGTTTCTGGCAGCTATCACTAGCTGAAATGATTCGCAACAAACCATGGCTGCTGTAGTTTTTAAATTTGAAAACCATCACAAAAGGGCCCAAACCTGACGTGTTTTTAAAGGCCAAATATCAGTCATATAGGGGAACAAATGGTTTCAAATGCTGTAGAGATCTGTCATTATTAACTGTCCGTCACAAAACTGAATTGAAGATTGTATTCTTTCGTCTTTACAGTTATTTGACCTCCGGTCCGGAGGCCTTGTAAACTTCAAAATGTGGATCATCTGCATTCAGAACAAATGTTTAACAGCAGCCTAGCAGAGCAGATAGTGACTGTCCTCAGCAGCTTGTCTATAAGATTGGAGAGGGAGGGGTAAAGGGGGGGGTGTCCTCATCAAAGCCAGTGCATCCATGCATGAAAGTCAATCCACTGCTTGTGTGTGTTTTATTTATTCATTAGTGACACGCGGCTTGAAAAGGAAGAAGAAAAAAGACAAGAAAGTTCCATTCAAATAAGCATGGCATCCCCGGAGCAGGATTGAAAGAAGGGGAGAAAGAAGGGGAGGTTGGGGGGGGGGGGGGTCTAAAGTGTGTGTGTGTGTGTGTGTGTGTGTGTGTGTGTGTGTGTGTGTGTGTGTATGCGTGTGTGAGAGTGTGTGTAGAAAACAGGATGCTAGAGGAAAGGAGGATGAGGGGAAGAGTGGGATGACTTCTTTTAATTTGGGGAACCCCTCGGGGGAAATCGAACCCGTGAACACGCAATTACGACAGTCATCAGTGAACCGCGCACATGAAGAAGCGGGACGTTAAGCGTAGAAACAAAATATCAGGATGGAGAAGGAGGAAATGATTTGAAGTATTATTATCTCAAGTCTCGGCCACCCGCACCCCCCAACGATAATCACTCAAACACGCGTGCAAAGTGTGTGTGCACACAGGTCTCCATGTGCTTCATTTCAGAAATGACAAATGTAACTAATACACAGGTAATCTATTACAATTAACTGACAGCTTTGAGGGTGGGGGGAGGGGCAAGACCATCATCACTGGCCAATTATCATCTTATTATGGGTGTTAAGTGGCCTCATATTAGGGTCAGCGCCCCTCATTTCAAGGGAGAAAATAATTGTTAACCTCTGTAATAGGAATACACAGAAACTATTTAACACACCCCCGGGGGGATCCCTCGAGCCTCGTACGCACAAACTGCGTCAGCGCACAGAGAGGAAGTTCTTACTTTTTAAGAGCTCTTCCGCTGTGGTAGTTAACGGATCTCAGGTGAGCCGTGCCTTCGATTTACCCAACAAATTCGTCAGAATATTGTATATAACCAACAAGAGGTATAATGAAATATCTTCTGATGTGCAAGCTGTGGAAATTGTATCTTAAGATGTTTTGTTTTAAAGACTACCCAAAAATCCAGACTCGCATTTTATGGTTGTCTTTGCACAGTTTAAGCCACCTGCTCCCAGATCTATTTAATTTTTTTTGCCCGTGAGGTCTGACATACAGTACAAACATTGGTTGTACTGTTAAACTGAGCGGGAAATGCTGTGAGAGCAATTTAAAGCCTTTTAATGGCATGGAGATGGTGGGCTCTGGTTTCTTACCAGCAAAAATTGGTTGCACAACCCGCTTGTGCCATGGGAGTATAGTGGCATAAATGAATCAACAGTTCTGCTGACTGATTAATCAAACTAACATCAAATAAATGCCAACCATTCTCTGGTACCAGCATCTCCATACTGAGGATGTTCTCAGTTTTATTCCATTACAAATGGAAAAAGTCCCTTTGGACATTTTTTTATACTAGTTTATGACATATTATAGACACTGTAAAAGTGATCAAAAATAATAATGTTTTGGGGGCCATTACGTCATATGCAACAGCTTATGCTAATCAAGTAACAATGCAACCGTGTAATTCGATTTTATATGAAACTGTGGTTGGGTTTGTACCTGCTTTGACCATTTATATTTTCTGCACGTTAGTAAATGGTATTGTAAAAAAAAAAAAAACATGTCTAAAAGAAAAACTTTTTATGTTTTATTACTATTGCATATCTAAATATTTGTTAAATACAAGTATTTATACAAGCAATTTCCATGTCTGTGCTTTCGTTTGCTGGCTCACTGAAGAATTGACGTCAGCGGCATAGACAAAAAAAAAAAAAAAAAGGAGTCTAATGAAGGGATACTGTATTTGACAAAACAGCCAACAGACAGAAAACGGTTTTAATCCCCCCCAGGTAAAAAAAAGCTGCAATCATCTGTCACACAGTCAATAACAATCCAATTCACTATTGGTGAACGTATGGCTAAGGTAAAATTCTCATTAACCACAATGCTTTTAAGATAATCACATCTTTGATGAAGCAAGTACGATAAACTTATAGGAAGTCTGAGATTTGACAGCATCTTTAAAAGTTGTCCCTTTCAAAACAGTGTATGTGATGAAAATGGAAAATCCTCTGAGGGTATATGCAGCACTCCAACAGTTCACAGGAGGAGACAGGAGAGTCAGGAAAGTGTGTTTTCCAATAACTTTTTCCTTTGAGTCAGGTAAAACCAAATCCATTTAGCTTGTAGATAAAAGTCAATCTTATATGAATGACTCTCCTAAGTCAACCTGCGGTATATGATTTTAGGAAATCGCTATTTGCAAATAACTTTCAATTTCTTTCCGGCTTAAATCAAGTTTTTCAGGAAATTCTCTTTGGTGGTATATTGCATCTGGCTGAGTGGCCTTTATTGTGCTGGCTCTCAGGTGGGCTTTTATATAGGAAGGCTGGACCCCGGGGTCCTGTGTTGCCTCTGGCTTATATTGAGACAGACACCGGAGTGACGATCTTTCCCAATAGCTTGACTCCCTCATTCAGCGAATCCTCTAAGTGAGTTACCTGTCTAGGAGGGTGGCTTAGATAGAATGAAACACTCACTTGTCACTTTTATTAACCCTCTTATACCCCCTCCCCTCCCAACACCTCCAACCAAACCTCATCCTATCGCTCAAACCCCTCTCTTCCCACCCAACAAAATCCCCATTTTTCTTTTCTTTTCTCCCCTAACATTAACCCGCAATTCTCCCTATCACTCGCCCCGAAGCCAAAATCATCTCCATTTTGCATAATTTTCCATTTAAACCGATAGCGGTGACATGAGCAGAGTGAGATGGAGAGAATGGGGAACTCGTGAAGCATTGTCCTCTCTCCCTTTCGCACACTAACTGTCGCTCTCTGTCGCTCTCCCTCTGCGACTGGCTGTGACCCCTGGTGCCAGTTATCATCCACAAGGTCGCAGTTGGTCCCATGTCCCATGAGCAGGACACAACCCCTTCTTAATGCAGTCCCCCACTAGGCCTGCTCCTGTGAAGCCACACACTCATTACACCACCCCTCCCCTGAGGCACACGCGCACGCACACGCGCACGCACACACGCACGCACACACACACTACATATTATACGCTGCCCATCCATCTAGCGAGCTTTATTCCCTTCAGCCACAAGTCGAGTGTGGTTCCTGGAAGCGGGAGATGCAATGTAAGGCAGGAAGTCTATTATGTCGTCAGTGTGATACTGATTCATGACATAAGACACTATGCATGTGTTACAAGGTAGTGTTTCATTTTTATTGAGTACTTAGGGGTGATTTCAACATTGAATGGCCATGAAATTGAAAATAAATGGTACCATCTAACAGGTAGTTAATTAAAAACAATAAACAGAAAATGTATCCTTTTTTTTTTTTTTTTTTATAGATTAAGTATGCAAGTCATTTATTGAGCAAACATTTACTTCTTCCAGCTTCTCAAAATGTAAGAATTGGATGCTTGTCACTGTTTTATAGCTTTGTAATTTGAAGAGCTTTGGGCTTCAGACTGCTTTTTATTCTTATTGCGCTGAGTGAGCAATTTGAAAACATCAACTTGATATTGTATCACTTCAAGCAATTTAACAACTAAAACATGAAAGAATCAATTGAAAGAATATAGAATAGTACAGCTTGCAGCCCAAAAGGCAGGAAAAATGAGTTTCAAGATGAAGATGCAAAGTAACTAAGCGCCAAAATGATTAGTGGGATAGGAAAGAGGAGATTCACGCTTCTGCTACAAAATTCTTAAAACCTTTGTTTTTTGTTCTTGAGAAACACACGATGGTTCCATTTTTACAGGCTTATAACAGGGAATAGGAAGAGTCACTATGATGCATGTACAGGTGACATGTTTAAATCCCAGCTTGTTCTTGGGGAACACTGGTATGGAGTAATTATAAATGTATTACTTGTTTTTATTACTTCTCAAATAGAAGTTTACCACATTAGCCTACCAAACACTGTTGACAAGTTAAAGATTTTGGTTTGATTGCTGCAGAGTTTTTTCACTTGTTCTCATGATGTTGCCTTAATTAGAAATATCAAGCATTATGAAAGTTAGTCTCGATGAGAACATCTGCCAGATGTCACAAATGCAAATTTAAGCACAACTAACATTTTGGATGTACAAGCTTTTCTCCGGGCTGAAGCAATTTGTAAATATGAAAAATACACTAAATCAACTCAACACAGCTGTCAACATTCATTCTCTTTATGTATCAGAAATTGCCAAGAAATAGAGCAAAAATATAAAAAGACACTGCGACAGAAAACAATGATAGAAGCGAGCTCTGTCGACATCTCTATCCATCTTTCCTCGTGTGACACATTCTTAAATATTCCAATCGAGAAGTGGGCAGAGACACAACACAACCTCATGAATTCAAATGCTGGATGCCCGGAATGCCAATGGTTTTAGTCTTTCCTGCTGCTACCAATTTATATTTTCCATATGGGTCCTTAAATGGCAAATGGAAGTCAGTCTCTGCCCTTTTATCCCTCCCTGCTTCCCCCCTGGGGCCGAACACGGTCAAAAGTCAAGGAAATTCTGATTCCTCGGCACAGCACACCAAGGGCACCTAAACACAAACCAAACAGCTCCCACAATGCCTCGGTGTTGGCAAACTTGGGCTCCCTCCCTCAGAGATCTGCTAGTATTCTAAATGGTAATTACACACACACACACACACACACACACACACACACATACACAGCACCTGAACTATACAGATGAAATGCAAAAGACAAAGAGGAGAAAGGGAGGAGTTCTGGGAGAGGCAGAAAAGAAAATGAAGTGGAGTGAGGGAGAAATGGAGGAAGTGTGGCAAACCATAAAAAAATAAAATCAAAAAAAAAAGGGGAGAGAAAGTAAGAAAAAAAAAAGTTGTGAGTATGTAAATGTGGAGTCAGAGAGTTCAGGAGGAGAGAGCAGGTATAATGTGCTGAGCTGACCTGGGGGCCGCGGGGCTGAGTGTCCAGGGGCCAGTGGGGGACGGTGACCAGATCTCTGCGGTTATCATTATGTTGAGGGGAAGGTCTTCTCCAGCCTTCCCTCAATCCCTCCCCCTCCCCTCCATCTCAGACTCCATTTCTCTCCCAGGGCAAAGGTGAGGCGGCCTGGGGAGCAGAGGAAGGTGAAGGGTAACACGGGGCGAGCTCGAGGTCGGTGGCTGTCGTTAGCGATGCAGCTTGACCTCCTCACCCATAACTCGAAGTTTTACTCCCCACGTTTTGTTTTTTTTCCCATCTTTCCCGTTTTGTTCTCCCGCTGCTGACACACCAAGCTGGGATAGATTAAATGTCCCCTCCTGAATTTTAATAGGTCACATATTTCACTGTGGGAACTTGTTGGAAGAAGTTTATCAAAAAGTCTTGGAATCAAAAAGACAGAAATGAAATGGTGCTTCCAAAAGGAAAAGTACGGTTTGACCGGATTAATTGGGGGCGTCACTGTCATGCATGTTTACTCTGCCATTATGCAAGTATGCAATAAAAAAATAATATATATGTAGTTTTGTATATGCATAGACAACATGATATATGCTTTTTGTTGGTATAGAAGTCCATGCAGAAAAGATTAGAGATTAGATTGATCTCATCTGGGGTTCAAGTATTGAATAATTCAACAGATCCCGGATGTTTCATCCAAAAAAAAAAAATAAAAAAAAAAAATGGGGGGGGGGGGGCTTAAAAGAGTGAAAATAAGAGTTCAAGTGGCAAATGAGAAGGGAGAAGGACCCTTACACCTCAGATCTATGAGATCAAACACACACATGCCCGTCTAAAACACATGGCACTTTCCACAGATTAGAAATCATCCTAGTTTACAAAAGCTTCGCTCCACAAAAGGTGTTACTTTCACAGACACGAGGCCGTCGGTGCAAAGAAGAGCACCGGGCCCTTTCATTGTCAAGCTCTTTCTTTTCTTTGTGGCCAACAACACCACCCTCTTTATCAGTGCAATTACAGCACAAACAGACTCATCATTGCCCCAACTGTCCTCTCCTATCACCTTTATTTCCACAAGCAACCTAATTAGTCCTAAAGAGAGAAAAGCCAATAAGCAGACGAGAGGAGCGAGGCAGTGATAGAAAAGCTATCATGTCCATTTGTGTGGGTTTGGAACCACAACTGTGTGCGTGCGTGTGTGTGTGTGTGTGTGTGTGTGTGTGTGTGTGTGTGTGTGTATTTTTCCACTCTGTTTTTCTGTTTCTTTTTGTTGTTGTTGTCCTCACTCTTTCTATCTCCTTTTTTTTTTTTTTCCCACAGAAAGAAAGCCTTCAAAGGAGCGATTGTGCAGAGCGGCTGAAGTGGTCTGTTGGTAAGCGGACAGCGGAGCAACACAACAAACATGGCTAGCACTAATCAGGGCCCCGGCTAATGTAAACAATGTCATTTTTTGCCCTTAATGAGCCAATTTTCCGCAGATACGAGAGGGCTAACAATTGGGGCAGCGCCTTTGATGTGATTCATCTGAAGGTTTGTTTGTGATCGCTTGGCACTTTTTGTTGGAAGCCCTGCGCCCAGCTGCTTTCATCTACCCCTGAAAAGGGAGAGCCACGACTCACTTGGGTACAGAGGGAGGAGGGAATAAAAATAATAATTTTCTTTTCTTCCCCCCCCCCCCCTTTTTTTTTTTTTTTTTTTTTTTTTTTTTTTTTTTTTTTTAAAGCCAACCACCCTCCCCTTTTATTATAAACTAGTCCTAATCAGCTGACCAGCCCGCTCCTTCTTGTCTCCCTCCCCTTTAGCCCCCCCCCCACACACACACACTTTTGTGAACACGCATACATATACAAGAGCAAAGTAGCATCATCCATGAGGGATTTAAAAAAAAAAAAAACGAGCACGGTCCATGCCGGGTGTCTATAGTGATCAAATAGCGAACTCATTAAAAGGCGCCCCGGTGTGCGAGCAGTGGACACTGACAGGGCCTTCATTAACATGGTGCTGACAAAAGGTGAGGCAGACCAAAGAGGCAGCCGGCGGGCCAGGTGTGTGTGCCGCGGCGCCTTTCAAGATGGCACCATAGCCAGAGGCAGGCAGGCTGGCGAGCACACTCCATCAAATCGAATACTGACCAAGAACAAGCTGGTTCAGAAGAGAGAGAGAGAGGGGGGGGGAGAGAGAGAGAGAGAGAGAGAGAGAGAGAGAGAGAGAAACAGAGAGAGAGACAGAGAGAGAGAAATTAATAGAGACAGAGCCAGATAGAGAGATAAAGAGTTTTCAGTGAGGGCGAAGGCCTCCAACCCGCTCATCTCCAGGACATTCAAGTCAAACTATTGCTGTAATTGAGCTCACAAGCAGTGATCCATTTCATGAGGCAGATCACAAAGCAAGTCTTCCCATCAAGTTCTGGACTAGTGTTGATTATTATGATAAAGTGAACTCTTTCGAAGTTCAGTAAAAGGCCAAAGGAACACACAAATAAACAAAAGGAAAACAGGAAAGAGGAGCGAGTGAGTGATATTGATGTAATGAAGGTAGTCAAAGGTAGTGACCACGGGCAATACACGCCCCATGTCCAGCCCTATTGCAATCAATCACTGGAGCTGAAGTGAAGTCAACTCCAGGCTAGTCAGTCAGCCAGGCCCCCATTACAACCACATATATTCACACACACACACACGCACACACACACACACACACACACACACACACACACACACACACACACACACACACACACACACACACACACCTCTGCCTGCCTCTCTGGCCATGAGTCAGGGGCCCTCTGGGGCCAACCACACACTCACACATACACACACGCTGCACCTGCTGGGCCCTGCAGTTACCAGCTGTCAACTCCACGTGTTCTGTGCCGTCTGTTTAGTGTGTGTGTGTGTGTGTGTGTGTGTGTGTGTGTGTGTGTGTGTGTGTGTGTGTGTGTGTGTGTGTGTGAGAGGAGAGTAAAGGGTTGCAGCAAAGTTACAGGCGTCAGCTGGGTCATTGACAGAGAGGAAGACAAAGATGCGGAGCCTTCAAGGACATTTACTTGCATTCAACAAATGTTTAAACAAACCAAATTAACTAGGAACACTTGCATGGTTTTAATAAGTATGCTGAAAACTTGGTGAAGATGTCTAGTTTTCTTTACACCACCGGGGACCGTATCATGCTAAAAAGGTTCTCAAATATGAAAATGTACAACAAACTCCTTTTTAACAACACTGGCAATCCATTCATTGTTACATGTATTCTCCAAGGCAAACAGTGATACGTCTCAAATGGGATGATTTGCGGTTTTTCGCTTTTAAAACTGGACTACTGCCTGGTCAGAACAAGTAGCTTAAAGGTATTGCCCGAGTCTTTATGGACTCATGATAATTTCTCACTTTATAGAGAAAATAATTGTAATAATTAACTGACAAAATAATCATCAAATTATGTAGCTCTTATTGTAACGAACCAATTAAGCTCTTCCAACATGATATTCAAGGAAAAAGTCCCAACGAACAAGGGATGGGCTCAGTAACCGTAGATACAAGCGTTAACCAGCAAAACGGATAGTTTTAGTGGAAAAATGAGACACATTACAGTGTTTACCTCTCGGGCATGACCTTAATCCTGAGCTGCCTTCCCACCTCTGTAAGGGACAGAGAGATAGGAAGCTGGGTTGAGGCAACAATGAAAAACATGCCTGTTTTGGGGGGGGAGAAAAAAAATCAATAATGTGTTGTGATGTGAAACTGATTCCCACTGGATTTGGCTGTGTTCTGTGCAAACCTATTCTCTGTGTGGCCCTGAGGTAAATAGTGTACTTTGTTACAGTGTGTTGCAGTAAGCCTTGGAGACCTGTGCAGCGATTAAGCCGTACTGGAGCACATTAGCTCAGGCCATGTCATGGCAGGCTGAAACGGGCCTGGCACGGGAGGGGAAAGGATGAGGACAGGGGGCACACCAGAGGGAAGTAGATGAAAAGGGGGATCAAAAGAGAATAAAAAATGAAAGAAAAACAGGCGAGGGAGAGCAGAGAAATGTGAGGGAGGAGTAGAAGAGGAGCAGAGATAAAACAAGAAGAAGAAAAAAAAAAAAATGACAAGACAGGAAAAAAAAAAAAAAAAGGAAAAAAAAAAAAAGCAAGTCAGAGAAATGACATTTTTGTGCGTGACTTGTCATTCGGCTTGTGCGTCGTCATACAAGTTTTCATTCCTACACGGATGCATTTTCGCATCCGGAAAAAGACAAGACGTATAGAAAGCCCGAGACACTTCGCGGTGTCACCCCGCTGACAGTAGAGAGAAAGACAGTGGAGATGGCTAGCAGGAGTGATGGCAGGGCGGAGAAGGAAGGAGAGACGGGACAGGGGCGGAGAGAGTGACAAATTCCCTGCTGATGACTATTTACGGGCTATTCCCTCCCTCACTGCAGAAAACCTGAGGCCTCAACCCCCGTTCTCATTTTCTCCCTCTTTATTTATTCCTTTCCTTCCTTCTGTGGTAAATTTGCCACTTTCGCATAATGGGTGCGGTACGCTGGTGTGGAGCGGCGCGAGGCGCTGGATGGTAAGAATGGCAAGATGAGCAACCCAAGGTGTGATGGAGAAAGTGGAGATGGTAATGGAGGAGCTGAGAGCAGCAATTCCTTCCTCAATGTTTGAAGGGGGAGGGAGGGGGGGGGGACAACAACAACAACAACAACAAAAAAACTCTGACCATCTTCCTTAACTCCCAACCCCCCTTCCCCCCCTCCCCTCTCTCTTGTTCTGTCCCCCTTTGCCCCCTGTCACCCACCTCTCCCCTCCATCACTCCCTCTCATACACCACCCCTCCTCTCTTTCACTCTCTCCTTTCTCTTCTCTGCCTCAGCCCACCCCTCCACACACCCCTCCCCCTCCCCTTGTCTCTCCAGGAGGCAGTTGTCAATCAAGTGCGTCTCCCACAATCCCTCTGGAGCTCATTGTGCCCGCGGTCGCTGGCGGAGGCAGGCGTTGCGAGGCGGCGGAGAGCCGCAGATGGAGGGAGCGCTGTCAATCATTGTCACTAATTATTAATTTCTGTCACTCAGGCCCCCGTGGCAGCCATGTAGCGGGGGCCTCTCACTCTCTCCGTCTCCCTCCTCTCCTTCACCATCCTCCTCCTCCTCCTCCTCTCCACTCATTCGGCGAGTCGGCCTGAATCCCTCTGTCCCTCCCATGTTCAGTCCCTCTCTGCCTCCCTTGTCCCTCGTTAAAGTCTCTGCCTCTCCTTCGCCTCTTTCATTCAGGTCACCTGATGTTTCCATTTCTCCTCCCTCCCTCCCTCTCATGCTGCAGGACGAGCTCTCTCTCTCCCCTGGTCCCCCACTCGTTCTCTCTCAACACTCCCAGGGTGAGTTGATTTGGTATGCCACCCTGGCCACAAAAAGTTCAACCTTTCATTATGTGGTGCACGTGCACTCAGAACTGCCCCCCCCCCCCCGCCCCCTCCCCCATCCCCTCTTCCTCCTCCTCCTCCTCTCTCCCATCACCAGGTCAGTCCCCTTGACTCTCTGCTCCCTTTTAATTGTATTCTGCCCTCCACCCGCTCAGACTCTCATTTTTCCCCATCTGACCCCCACCCCTCCCCTCAACACGCAACGTCCTCCGCCTCCTCTAATTCCTCAAGAATCCCAAAAAGACATGAGAGAGCCCTGATTAACTGTTTCTTTTCTCTTTTTTTTTTTAAGTTCAGACTCAGCAGGTCTTTACTGATGTTCTGATTTGATTCGGTGAACTCTTGTGTTTTCAATTTGCACACCGCCGCTTTCACCTGTGATGTCACTGTGATGGCGGCTAATGAGGGAGGCCTGACCCGCATGTAGTTGGGACAGAGGACGGGGCCGGTCCACTACGTTAAGGGTTCTGATCCGCTCCCAGCCTCACCTCATTACCAGAGGTGGTGGGCTGGGAGGCAAGGACGAGAGAGAGAGAGAGAAAGTGAGAGTTTGGAGTTGATGATTAGGAGTTAGCATGCACACATGCGCGCTCACGCACACACACACACACCTTTCACATATATTCATGAAAACACACTGTACACAGCCCAGATCTTAATATTGTTATGCCACACACACACACCATTTTACACACACTCAGGTGTATTCATAAGTCAAAACACACACACACACACACACACACAATCTCCCTCTCATTTACACGTACATTAAATGACGCTTTAGCGGTTACATTTACTTACATTAACTCACACACAACTACATTCACTGTTAAGGTCATCCCGCGTACCTTCATATCAGCGCAGACATACATGACATCATAGACCCAGTGAGGGGTACTGACTCCATTCACAACAAGCAGTGGCCCACCAGTTGTTCCACCGTTACAAACTCCAGCTGTGCATCAACTTCTCAACTTCTCAACTCTTCAACTTCTCGTGCAGATCCCAAAGTTTCTACATATAAAAAAAAATGCTAGGCCATATGTTGGTGGAATTTATACAACTTGAAGCGCAAGACACAGAATATAGGTATGCATGCCTGATGGAAAAGGTAGGTGCTCAAGTACCAAAATGGCACTCCATAAAGATTATGTTTCAGTATGTCTCGATGTGAGCATCATCGAGATAAGTTCACATGGAAATAAGGTTATTTTAACAAACTCAAAGCTACTTAAGGAGAAATGAAAAGAGAAAATTTTATGTTATGGGGTTAAAACACACACTCCACATACACTATGTATAGCCCCCCCCCCCTCCATCCCCGCCCCAGGATTACAATTCGCAACAGACCTGTGCTGCTCTAATGAGGGGCCGAGAAAGAGGCCAGCTGGACACCACTGATCCTTCACCTCCCGCCTATCACTCCATCTATACCTCTCTATATCCATCCACCCATCCACCCACTCCACTGCCCCCTGCATGCCCCACAGTCCTGCTCTGCATACAGCCATTAGCACCCCTCTACCCCTAACCTTCTGTCTCCCTGCACCCACCGCCTCCTCCTTCCTCTCTCCAAGTGTGTCTGCTTCCTTTCCTCCGTCTCCTCTCTTTCCTGTCACTCTCTTCTCCTCGCCACTTTTTCCTTTCGCTTTTCCCCATATTCCAATCTGGGTTTTTTTTGTTTTTTTTCCCCTTTCTCTTCCTCCATCTCCTCTTTCTCATCTCCTCTTACCTGTCACTGTCTTTCTCTTCCTATCTGATTGTCTCTTTACTCCCTCAATCTCTACATCCATCCCTCTCTCTCTCTCAGTCACCACCTCCTTTCTCTCCCTTCCTCTCTCTCTCTCTCTGTGTGTGTGTGTGTGTGTGTGTGTGTGTGTGTGTGTGTGTGTGTGTGTGTGTGTGTTTGCGTGTCAGCATTCAGCACCTCAGTGGAGACAGGGTTTATTGGGGTAATGCATTTATCACTGCTGCAAGCCAGGGCCTCACCTCCTTCTTTGAGCCAGTGAGTAATGAAAATAGGATCACTTCTGACAACACTACGCAACACACACTCAGACTCACACAAATGCACCCCTGCGTGCGTGCGCGCACACAAACACACACACACACACAAAGCACCAAAACACATATTCGTGCTTGTTCCTGCAAAATGCCTGCATTTAAAGCCACATGCTGATAAACGGCAACACCAATGCAGCACAAACCTCCAAAAAATAAGCAGACCAAAGTGATGCTTGTGCACAAACTCGGAGATACACTCAGCATCACGTTCACAAGAACTGGCTTCAAATGTGATGGCTCTTGTTTGTATATTACACAACACTGCTAATTCTTTGTTTTAGAGACATTACGGTGGAAACGGTAGCTTTGTAGTGAGCAGATTACTCTGAGCAGCTAATTAACCGTGTTTGTTTAATCACACAGAAACGAGAGGCTCCATGGTAAGCCGTGAAAATGAAGAATCGCCTAAATCTCAACGAAGAGGAATATTCAAATATTTACTGAAATACCCCTGAGTTACATTATCTTCTCATATAACAGCTTTTAATTATCTCTTTGGAGGGCGGAATGAAAAGTATTATCGAAACAATGATGATCCGATCTAAAAGGGGGATTAGAAAGGGGCCATGTCTTTCACCATCTCTTTAGTTATATCACCATCATTTAGAATAGATTGAAGCAAGGGGTCCCTCAGAAATATTCATATTGTAATGACAAAACAAGACTTCCACACTATGCATGCCACTTTGCGCTGTGAAGGACTGTATTAATGTATTATTTAACTTTGGTTTCTAACTATGTTAAGTGTTATAAACTTTCTTGAGCTGTTCTATGCAGCAGGGGAAATGACAGTGAGCTATAGCATTGTTAGCACAGTTAGATCACAAAGCCAACTGTGGATTTTAACTCCTCTCCGATCCCACTCGGTAGAATACTCCTGGCCCGTCCAAAACCCACGACGAAGTCAAATAAATTCCTCTCCTGTCTCAATCCAGGAACAATGATTCCGTCCTGTTCCTGTGTTTTTTTGTCTCTTTAATTATTTGAGTTGCAGTTTTCCTCTTTATGAACTTTGACAACAACCTAACTTTTGGGGTTTTGCTTTTCTAAATTAATTTGCAGCATTATATGACCACTATTTAGCTTCCGTAGACACCCTTGCCGCAACACTGAAATAACATCTTTATCTTCGGATTTCATGTGAAATTGAAAGGCAACACGTCCGACTATTTCAGCTGCGTTTTCCTCTGGAGAAATCAGGTAAGGATCAAGTGTTAATGGCCAGGGGTGCCTGTCCAATCCCATTTGGTCTGGTGGTGTCGGAGAGGTGGGGGGAGGTCTTCAACAGTTTAAAACGATACCATCACCACAGGTATTCCAGCTAGGCTCAGATTGGCCTTGACAGAACAAAACATTGCCGCAGCAAATGACTCAAGCGCCTCCCACTACATCAAACTCAGGAGGACAAGGTCAGATCACCAGCGACACAAAGTTTAATCTCACAAAACAAACTTCTCTTCAAACTGCACTCTTAAACGCAGCGTATCGTTGCCGGGGAAAAGCGTTGCTAATACACCAAGTAGTGCGTGGAGAGCCCAAGTCAAAGGACTGCTGACTAATGTGCCGAAATGGTTGGAAATACTCCGTGGTATTGCAGATGGCAGAGGTATTTGTTATTCATATGGCCCTCAAGGTGCATCCACAAGGCTTGCGTGAAAGTGTGTCGCTCGCGCGTGCATGCATGTGTGCGTGTATACTTTTGCGTGTGTAAGTGTGTGTGTCTTGTGCTGCATCCGCAGTGCTGAGGATGCCATTAATGCTTGCTGCTGATCGCCCTCCCACATTTAAATAACAATAGTGCAGTCAGAGAAAGCATCGGTGTGAATCCAACCTGCAAAACACCCAGGAGCTGCAGGCCCCACTCCTGCTGTGCGTGTGTGTGTGTGTGTGTGTGTGTGTGTGTGTGTGTGTGTGTGTGTCTGACTTGAGGTGATTTTGCTTGTGCTCAAACATCCACATACATCATAGTCTGAGAAAAGATAGTAAGACAGAGAGAGGGAACGGGAGCGGTAAGACGGCAAAAGAGAGAAGGGAAGGCGGCAGCAGAGTCGAAAATACACACAGTCACTGTTGGGTTATGTGAGGAGATACTGAAAGTACAAGGAGCTTCCCCATTACTGGTGACCCCAGACCCTTCTGGTGGATGAGCTGCCTGTCCTTTAAAATAGGAGTACAACACTGAACCAGAGATGGACAGAGTATTGATTGCAAGCTAAAGGTCCCTATTTTTTTTTTCCACTTATCAAAATAATGCCCATTTTTAAGTTTCCTGTCTTTGCAAAGCGGTTTCATTAAAAACCATCTGCTTTAGCACTAAATCAGGCATAGCAAGCGACAGCAGAATTTAAATCAATTAGGCATTTCCTTCATTATGAAATCATTTGGACAGCTCATTGTGGGCATCGCCAAACACACCGGCACCAGATAAATACAACATGAGGGACAATGACAAGGAAGAGGAATAGCAAATTACTAACAAACCAGGGACCCACAGATACTTCATCTTAACACATAAACAAGCAGCACAAGAGCAAGCGAACTCACTATTTACCAGCCACAACAAACAAGCATCAATCTATTCATCCACTACATATACCCACTTCAGCCCAGAGGCAGCAGGGCATTGAAGTCCACTCCAGTGTACATTACCTATACACAAACAACCGCTCATCAATTACATAAACTACTTGCCTTTTAAGAAATCAGACCACTGCTTCGGCTTTGGCTGAAACTAGCAGCTAACATCTCAAATTAAATTACAATCCATTTTGACAATGTCCATGCTGCAAGACTAGAACAAATGCTCAAATTAGAATAAAAGTTTTTTTTGGTTTTTTTTCAAAGCATACTTGAACAGAAGATACAGGCGTTATCAAAAACTTGAATGGGAGCCAGTACGCACAATAACTGGACCCCTGAAAACCAAAGCAGTTACCTGGATCTGCTCATTATTTCCACCTGAGATGTAGAGAAACTGTCCTGTGAGAAAGAGGGCCTCACTAAAAGCAGCAAAACCGCCCCTTTTTTTTTTTTTTCTTTTTTTTTTTTTACTCCATGTCAATGTCTAAATGTGTCCCACAGTTAAAAGCAAACCTCGATAAATAAAGCCAACAACATGAAGACGAGCTACTTATCACACTATTTAGAGTTGAATGTGGCCCACGTTTTCTTCAAAGGAAGGTGATGGTGTTGATGACTGTCCACGTGATGGTGTTGATGACTGTCCACGTGTTAACTTCACTATCCGTCCCTCAATTTAATTTCTTCACTTGTCTGACGGTAAATTAACACAAACATTATGGCGGCGTTCAATACTGCTGCCTGCGACAGCGGTTAAAAATACTAACTCACCGGAAGTTATTTTTAACTTTCAAACGGCCTCTCGGGAGAAATCATGTCCGTTTTCAAGCCTTGAAGGGGCAAACAGGTAAACCGGAAATGACGTTGAACTAAGCTGCGCAAAAGCCAAGATGGTGCAAAAAAAAAAAAAAAAAAAAAAAAAAAAAAATGCCCAGCGCTGCCACCTTGTGACAGGATTAGTTTTTCTTCAAAGAAAAAAAATTTCCACAAAGATATTGAAAATGAAAAATCTGAGGACAATCTTTAAGCAAAATAGGTATTTTTTTTTTTTTTTTTTTTTTTTATCCCGTGTGAGAATTCATAGATTTAAACTGAATATTTGTTGTATTGCATTATACATTAAGACATATGGCATCACTCTCGACTGATAAATATGTTTTTATGTTTAGACCAAAAAAAAAAATCAAGCGAGAAAATAAAAGCAGTCAGTAATGAAAAACATAGGTTCATTGTTTGTTTGCAACCCTACATTTTTTTTCTGTTTGTTTTATTACTTTATGTTTGTGTTTCCTTGTTTTTTTCTGACCTTTAGGTGAACAGCAATGCACCTTAGTGCCATATGCAACATGCATTTTATATATGGCTGACTCATTATTTGTAGTAGTGGACCAGATAGTGAAAAACGAGTGTACATGCAATAAATGTTAACTTTTTTGAACGTCCTCGGGTATTAAAATGTACAGCCGTAAACTGCCATCTGTCTCCTTCCATCTCTTTGTTACACTTTCTGAAAATATTTGCTCTCAAAGAACACCCACTCACACACAAATATAAACCCACTGACACATGGCTGATACAAAAAAAAAAGTACAAAACTGACATAAATAAAGCACTTAGATCCTCAGATGTCCCTTTGAAGACAGTGAACAAATAACATGAGACTTGTGAACTTTTCTCCGCACGCGTCTTCTTTTATTCTTTTTGTGATGTGCCTCAAATTGATGCCTAACAGTCACAAGAGCACAGCACACATGACAAGTGGAGGAAAGAAGAAAACGGGCGGGGAAGCGAAAGCAAAAGTGGGATGCTGCGGGTGGAGATAAGTTGAGAGGTTTGGGGAGGAAAAAGACAGAGACAAAAAGAGTGAGAGGCTGAGTCTAATAAGAATCAAGAGACAGCGTGCTGATGTCTTGTGGTGCCATTTGAATACAGGGCAGCAGCAGCTGGAGTCTGTGTTGAACAGCTCTGCACTTCACACAGCATCACCATCAGGAGAGCATAGCACTGGTAGTACTCTGCTGGAGTCTTACGCGGCTTCACACACTCCCACAGACCAGCCTGTGTGTGTGCGTGTGTGTGTGTGTGTGTGTGTGTGTGTGTGTGTGTGTGTGTGTGTGCGAATGTGGGAATGACTTGGAGCTCCATGGTTCTCATTACTCATCCACTGTAATGTGCTCGCCTTTCTAGCTTTACCATATTGGGCCTGGTGTTCCCACTGTTGGCTTACAGAAAAGGAAAGGACCAGCCTCACCTCTGTTCTGAATGCATTAGCACACATCACATTTTCAATCTGGGCCTCTGCACAGGTTCCCAGCGAGCCTGCTGAATAGCAACAGAGTGTATGCATGCAAGTGTGTGTGTGTGTGTGTGTGTGTGTGTGTGTGTGTGTGTGTGTGTGTGTGTGTGCGCGTGCGTGTGTGTGTGTGTGTGTGTGTGTGTGTGTGTGTGTGTGTGTGTGTGTGTGTGTGTGTGTGTGTGTGTGTGTGTGTGTGTGTGTGAGAGAGTTTAAAAATACCCATACTCCTGTTCGGTGCTGATAAGTTGTGTTACGAGAAACTGCCAGGAAAGACAGCAGGGTCATTAGCATGACTGCCAGATTGAGAGGTAGAGAGGAAAGGAAGCAGGGAAGGGAGGAAGGAGGCCAGGAAAGTCAGAAATTACACCCAAGTTTGCAAAGTTTTTTTTGTTTTGTTTTTTGTTTTTTTTTCCAGGAAAACAAGTGAGCACCCAGACATGAGTGTGAACATGCAGTCCAGCAGTCACCTCCGCACTTGATGATTGACACCTCTACAGTCTGTGACATTGGGCTACTTTGATCATCTGCTACCTCTAAGGGCCACCGACTCCCTGAAGGTAAGTCCTCTTTTCATTTTAGTATCCATGTCTGTCGCCTGTCAGCAGTCCACAAAATTCACTATAAGTTTTTCAGAGCACGGAAGAAGATATTTCCATCAATATCATACTTCTGCTCCACTTCATTTTGAAGGAAACTGTTTTTTTTTTCTCTCATTAAATTTACAAAGTTTTCTATTTGCACACAACAGTCAACAGATCTTTCCCCAACTTTAACCATGTGTTTATTAATGCAAGCCATTAAGGTCACGTAACAACCCAAACCCAAACCATAACAAATAAAGTGGTTTTCATGCCTAAACCGACAGTAACCAAATCTTAACTTTAGTATTGTTATATCATAAAACTGATTTATGTTTCAACAATAATTTGCAACTTTTTTGGGAAGGCACAGATAAATGATGTTTACCTGCTGATATAGAGAATCAGGACGGTATATTATTACATTTTTCAGACCCCTAACATGATTCAGTATCTCTCCAATAAAGAAAGAAAGACTTGAAAAGTACAAGAAATGAAAATAAAATTGTGAAGGAGACCTTTTTCTTCTTTTCTCTCCCATTAATCATCTCCAGACTACTCCGACCTTTTGATCTGACCCCTAGTTTGGGAACCTATTGACTAAATAACCAGTATACAAAGTCGTTAAAACGAACTGCCAACCAGCCAGTTACGTTATAAAAATCAATAATGGGATGTATAATAATATACCAGTTACATGAGGCATTAAGTATATTTTGCTGGTAAAATGTCTGCGTCTTTAAACACCATTTTGAATGTATATTGTCATGAGTTTATTCAAAGGATTCTTAGTAGTTCTTCTACGACTGCCCTCCTACTCTTAATTGCATCCGTTTTTTTGAGTTATGTGTACGAAACAGAACAATGTTTGCATTTTGCATGGCCCCAATAATGAGCCCCCCTGACCTGAGGATCTTTGTTTCTGTTGCATTATAATCTCCTAAGTCTCTATACACAAGTCCACTCTATCACCTTTAAAGTCCACCACTGTCCAAAAATTCTCAGAGGTCCTTTTAACAGCTATTACAACTCTCGCCGTTCAGCACCAAGGAGCCTGTTCATTGTTTTGGAAGCAGCTGTTTCATTATTCGTTGTGCTGGGGTTTTTTTTCTCCCTTTAGGAAGAAAAAAAAAAATTAAGAACAACTAAACTAAAAAGAGACACACCTGGGCTATAAAGAGAAAACGTAAAAAAAAAAAAAAAAAAAAAAAAAAAAAAAAGCTGCATATTTATGGGAAAAACTAATACAATTTCTGTGTCCTGGAGTGTTGTGAAGAACTCTCTGCCGAAATCCTAAACTGGTTAATGGAAGAGGAAGTTTTAGTAAAATTTTATTTTGAGGGGCTGTCAAGGGGCTTTTGCAATTTTCTCACTCATTTGTTCATTCCTTCTCTACTCATGCAATTAAAGAGTCTCCTAAAAAAGTGCAGAACTTTAATGCTATTGGAACAAAAGAAAGAAAAAACTGAAATAAACAATTGAAGGAACATGAAGGACGTAGATGTTGTTATACATATAAGGCAGGAGGGGTCACTGAATGGTCTGCTGAGAATGAGAATTATCTGAATCTCATGCTACCTCTCTTCGCAATCCAGCCCAACACCTGTGGAAGTTGGAAATCAGTTGCACAATCTTTATCTGAGTAAAAACGACGAGATTTATGTATACATAAAACAGGTTTTAAGTCACAAACTGGTTCTTACATTGAGATAAGTTGTTGCAAATTACGTACTCAGAAACAATTTGGTGCAACTTTCTAAAACCTTTTTTTTCTTCAGATTTGAAAAGTAAACCAGGGTGAATATGGTCAAGATATCTGAATTGAACCTTGTTAAAGTAAACTCAGAAGTTTTGTTTTCAAATGACATGTCACAAATGACAAAACACAAAATAATGTCAGTCGAATGGATATCATTTCCACTCAGTCTAAACTACACGAATACCACTGACTGTGAAAGACATACTGCATATTTTTCTATAGAAGTTAGTGTGTTTATTTTATTATACAGACGCGTCCTTGCAAACAACTTGCACTTTACTGTCGTCTGGACTGGTAAGGACATTTCTAAAGTTTTAGTGATGCAGCCCAATTTAGTATTACAAAGTACCGAGGAAGGACTACGCTCAAACAATAATGATGTATTAATGAACAGCTGATGAAACCTATTACTGGTCGTGTCTCACCTTTACTTGTCTCCCTGGTCCCTTTTGCCCCAATTTACATTGAGTTCAATTTTAAAAGTTCAGAGTTCAACGTTTTCTTGATGCCTTGTCAACAACAAACTACCGGCCTTCCTCTAAACTGTCTTAAATAACCCATGTTTTATATAGATATAAAAAAAAAAAGGCTACAGCAGTTACTATTCAGAATTAGACTTTAATCTTTGATAGGCGACCTCTGCAGATTTTATCAGCCTACTTTTCTGTCAGTCTTTAAAATCCTTGTAACGAGCTTTATGTGTTGGTTTATTAGTTGTTAATTTATCAAAGCCGGCAGAATTTAAATGACCACCAAAAGAAAGTTAATAATACAACCAGTCGGGTCATGTGAGGATACTTTCGAAGTAGGCCACCGACCTGTTTGGAACTCCATAAAAACTAGGACTAGGACACTCAACTCTAAACTTGTGCATCTCACTCCGAGCACGGGTACAACAGCAAGACAAAACGTCATAGCAACGTCACAACTGTCTGGTTTTTTTCTCGAACACTAATGAGCAAGAGAGAGAGAGCGAGAGAAAGAGAGAGAGAGAGAGAGCACCCTGATTAGTCTGGCAGCATCAGTGTCAGACACTCAGCGGGGCGTCCACAGCTCAGTGTGTGTGTTTGTGCGTGTGTGTGTGTGTGTCATGTGTATATTCGAGCATTTGTATGACTGCCAGTCTTTGCTCTGTGTTTTTTTTTTGTTTTTTTTCTTCATGTCATCCCCCTCTTTCTCACTTTCTTCATCTTTCCTCTCGTTCTCTAAGCTCCAAGAACTCTGATCCTTGCATTCGCTCAGTCTGGCAAATGACTGCAGGGGCTGACAATCCACTGTCAGCATGCGCCGCCACAGTCAATAACGCTGTCCCATGTCACTGCACTACACTGGCTAAAGCTCACATTTCTTATCCCTCCCAAAAACTGCTGCTTAACAGCCCTTCTCTGCCTTTGCCAATCCTGCTAAAAGCATTGCCATATCCCCCTCGTACCTCACCCCCCCACCACCACCACCACCACCACCACCCTTCCTCCTAAACCCCACCCTGACACGTTTTTGGTTGTCCAAATGACCAGAACATCCTTGGGCGAAGTGAATGCTGCATAATTTGAGTCCAAGAGTAGCAGTGAAATTTGGAACCAAATGTGATGTGCTTTTTCACGATGCCCCTGAATTCTAAGCAAGTGATGGGTGACTGATCCAGCTGTCTTGCTGTAACAAGACGAGGTCATAGGCTATACTCAAATACACACGTGAAATTGCACACTCGCATACACACACACACACACACACACACACACACATGCATGCGGGGGGTGCAGTGGAGCTCAGTGTTACCACACACACACACAAAAAAATTGTAGTCTCCACGATAATCCACTTCTCCTCTATCGTGTTCCATTAACCTCACAGTGTACACACACACACACACATGCTCCTTCTCTCAGCCCACACAGGGCCTCCACCCACACACACACACACACACACACACACACACACACACACACACACACACACACATGCACACACATGCACGTCTGTCAGTGTCAGGGCCTGTGTTGTCCAGCTCCATTGTATCTGCATGAGGCTGAGATAATGGCATCTGTCGCTGCTCCTTTTGTCAGCGCCGTCCCCGGCCCCTGCTCACTGCTGGTCCCCATTAGCTGGCTGCTGGCCCGCTGGCCCCTTCGCTCCACGCTCTGCTGCCTGACCAGAAAATACAGGAGACGCCTGTCCCTTCCTCTAACTCCCACTTTTCATTAGCCTTTTCCCCACTCCTGTCCACACACACACACACACACACGCACACACACACACACACACACAGCTCCTCCCACTGCTGCAGATGTAAGGGTAGCAGAGCAGTTTGGTAAACCTGAGGATGAACGTCTAATGGCAGGTGTGTTTTGGTTTGATGATGTAACAGAAGCCTTAAACCTACTGTGGGTTCTCTGTCAGCGTGTCAGCTACACAGGAAATGTAGGGAGATTCCTTGAAAAGCAGGATTTTCTTAGGATAAATCATTTATTTTGTCAACATAATATCCTGCAAAATTGGCAACTTGTTTTTCTCCAGCATTTTCTAATGCAGATTTTTGTTACAGATTAATCAATGACACAAGCTATTTTGTAAATTGCTTTCATTATAAATAAATCTGCCAACTATTTTTTTCATTTACCAGACGGATGGTTTGATCCATTAAATATCAAAGAAGAGTGAAAATAGCCCTGATAGTCAGTCAGTTTACTCAGTAGCACATTTTGTGGAACAAGAAACTGATTTCTTCTTTTTACTCACAAAATTACTGTCAAAATATTTTGTTGTTTATTCTTTTTTTTTGGATTGACCATTAATCTGTTATCCCATCAGCTTTATGGACTTCAATTACTGTGCAACAAAAAAAAAATGTGTTCAGTCCAATTAAACGCCATTTTAACAGAAGAGAGGTACTAAAGAGACGTGAAATAGAAGGTGCCACTTCAATTTGAATGTCTGTGCCACTACTATAATATCTACATATAAAAAAATATTACATTTTTTGCAACCCATATCTTCACTCTTTGTGCATATTACTGGGTATTAGTATTTTGAGATTTGAAAGTTACGTTGCAGATACCGTCTCAGCAGCCTCGTTAACGCATGATTTACTTTTATAAGTGGAAACTCTCGTTTTGACTCAAATCAAAGCAGCGCTGCCTCCAACGTGAATCTGACCGTTCTGTTTGCAGTCTGTAGCAGAGTGATGTCAGACCATCTCTATAGCCTGTTCATCTCACTACCAACTCCTCTTGCGTAATTTACACTCGCTGGAGACGCACTGGCTTCACCATATAACGAATGTAGTCTGTATCACATCTGTCACCGACTTGAGACGTCTCACTTAGTCACATCATTTTCCCCTCATCTCTCATAAGCACGGTTAATAAAAAATGTAAAGATGGGAGATACTACACACACTGACTGAGTTTTTTTTTTTTTTTTTTTTTTTTTTTTTTATTAAGAACGTAAAGGCAATATCACCGTTGTAATGATACTAAGAGATCTAAGATGAAGGTGTGCGGAAGTGAGCGTGACATCACAGGCAGAAGTATGTTCTGCTCGCTTTATTTCATTATTGGTTGAGCTTCCTTATTAGGGGACGGGGGACGAGGCAGCGTTGCCGTTGATAAAGCAAGGCAATTTCAGCAGCTGCTACGCTGCCAAATTACAGTTGTACATCATGCAGCCGCCTCTCTCCGCTGCTTCCTCAACTTCCCCTTCAGTCTGGCTTTTTTTTTTTTTTTTTTTTTTTTCTCTCCAGCAGGACTCTCTATATGTGATGTTGATCTCCATGTTGCCTGCACTGTGAAGCAGAAAGACAGGCCGGAGAGTGAGAGACAGCAGTCGCAACAGCAGACAACAGCCCCATCTACAGATTGCATCGAGTCACTGTATTATTGAGTGGACTTCAAATGATCCGTGTGGACTCTATCGTTTCAACATAGTTCATTTTTGAGATGTGATTTTACTAATTTATGGATTAGAACTTCATTTTGACTTTTTGTTGTTGTTGTTGTTGTTGCTTTAAATCACTTTAAATTCAGCAGGGATGTGTTTTGTTTATTCTTATAAAATTACGTTATGCTTTTATGGTGAATCAATAATCAATATGCTTATCGAACGACGCTACAAGATGCTCGGGATAAGGGCATCAGTAAACCATTATTTAGTCGAGATCGCGTAAACAACACAGCTTTTGCTCCACTAACGTGCAGCATTAGAAACACGCGTTGTTTGTGCTGCGACAGTACAAAGTGCAATAACTGCTTTTTGAGCTGCTAACGCTGCTGTCTGCAAGGCACAAGACACTTTAACCACCAGACCATTTTGCCCCCCCCTCCCCAAGTGTCACTTTTTTTAATTCAAATTTTCTTGGCGCATGACTTTATTTGTGACTATTCTTGTCTAAACACACATCACGTGTACAGAGAATTTAGCACCTTTTATTTGAGTTTGTTCAGGCTGCACTTGACTCTAAATGATATTCATAATATATAGTACTTCGGTTTCTTATAAAGTTAATGATGCATGCATCTGCTTTTGTATTTCTGCTGCTGAGACGCTTGAATTTCCCTGCACCCTTTTTTTTATTTTATTTTATCCTAAAGGCATGAAAGCAAAAATAAAAAAAAATTACAATAGTTTAATATCAGTTTATACTCATTGAGAGACTTCACTGAAGTACATCCACCCCGAGGTCTGACAAAAAAAAAAAAAAAAGAAGAAAAAAAAAAACAGCTTTGCAATGAGTCCGAAAGACCTTCAAAACGTCGTAAACATGACCTCTCCCCTTCTCTGAATATGAAGTGACTTGCAGATCAACAAACCATCAGGTTGACAGGCCTAACCTATCTGCCATTAGCCCGTCGAGATATCACACTTTGCTTTAATTCACCATCTTTCAGAGTGTCACACTTTATATTCCTTGGCATGGGTAGGCTACATGCGGATGCATAATTTATCTCAAATTAGCGCCTATTTGAGTAAGCATCAAAGCAAGGCGGCTAAGGTTGGAGGAGAGCTTAAGGAACCGCAGGGAAACCATCGGCAGGATTAATGCGGGAGATTTTTATAAGAAATTACTGGCTTAATGAAGTGGATAAAAAAAGCTGTCAGTGTTTTATTGCATCTAAATTGTGTGGAAGTGGTGTTTAGCTGTCTCGCATACTCCCCACATAATGGGTCGTGACAGTAGCTGTGAGGCTTATTTAACTTAACTGGTGAATGACTTGCATGGCGAAGCTATTCACCGAGTTGTTTTTATGTGCAGTAAACCAGTGAGGGGGGTATTGTTTTTTTTTTTTTTTTTTTTTCCTGCCCCTTCTCTCATTATAATGCCATCTGAACAACAGCCGACTCAAGAAAACTCACAATTTAGCAGTCTGCTTCATTTTACACGAGAAAGTCACTGAAAATAGCAGCAAACTAGTAAAAGGTTAAAAAGGTCATTTGGATTTTTGAAATGAACTTTACTGCTGTGCGACCCTATGTTTCATCAGTAGTACGTAATGCAATTCGTTCTATTGTCACGCTCATAATAAAAACCCAATAAATGAAGCGGAAGGTCTCGCTGTCGTTGCTGATGCTGCTGACATTTATGGTTCTACTTTTCAGGCTGTATAAATCAGCAATTGATGCAAACTATCTGTAAATTTAACAAGACTGGAAACACTCATTGGTCTCGGAGCGGAGGGAAAAATGAATGAAACGTTGGAAGGGGAACACTTGAGCGGTCCTGCAGCACCATCTAGTGGTTGTTTGTAGTTTTG